>NC_072854.1:44599425-44696925 GCF_028858705.1 Grus americana
TGGAGGAGGAAATTAAGTCAAATCTGGCATCTTTATAACCTCTGAGAGTTTCTATATTCACGAATGTGAAATAGCTTGCTCCAAATGTCCTGAGTACCTTAACACCATTTTTCTTGAAATCTCAGGCGTGGCCTTACGCTGACCATCACTCAGTTTAGTATCTGGTTCATTGTCCAGTTTAGTAACTTTGTTGAGTGTATCATCTACTAGCAAGGAGAAATAGGCACTTTTTTTCTAGTTGATGATCCTTGAACTAAGTTGTGCAAACATATACTGAGACCGGATTCAACAGAATGTGATTTTTTTTAAAATCCAGAATAATTTCTCCTAGTCTGTCATGAATGGAGAATTATTCTAGAATCAAGAGGAATTTAGCCCTTAAAGAAGCAAAAAGACTCGGCACGCTAAGCTTTGGTTTATGACGATGCCTTTGTACAGTGGGGGATACTCCCACAGGCATCAGTTTTCCCATGTAGCTCTGGCAGGTGAGAACGGAGGAAGCGTTCAACAGCCTCCACAGTGAGCGGAAGGGGATGTGTGGAAAACCACCCGCAGTTCATCTCCCATCCTGAACCCCTCCTCTCCTGATGGTCCAACAAGACCACAACCCCTTTCTTTTTTAAATTTCTGTTGTTATCTGATGGGTGGATCTGGTAAAGAGAGGAATACATTGTCCACTTACAATATGAAGCAGTTTTCATTGCTCATGTCTTAAGGGATATTTATTTACTGAGGGAGACCTCATCTGATTACTTAGTTGTGAAAATCTGCAGCCTTATTTTAGGAATTTTTTTCAATCTTTTAAGAAAATCTTCCTTTTTTTTTTTCTCTGCCTCGAGCATCACTCTTTTCCTCCTACCTCTAAAATCACTGAAAAATGAAGAGTAGTAGACAAAAGAATGAGAACTGAGAAGATGAAGAAAAAGCATTAAGTTTGAAAAAGAGTAAAGCAAGTAAAATAAAAGATCAACAATTTTTTCAAGAAATCTTCTGGGTTTGAATAAGGGCTATATTTCAGTTTAGAATTATGTTCTCTTCTGTAAAACAATTCTGGATATTAACTTGTGTACTAAAGTGGACAAAGCCTTTAATTTGCACATATTTATAAACTGAAACAAAGTCAGTTGTGCTGAAATTTGGCATGCAAGCTCATATTGGAGTAATTTTCTTAATCAGTTGCTTTGAATTATTATTTAGGGTTTTTATCTTAGAATTACACGGGTCCTTTGTTGTTTGTAATTTAAAAATATAATTTAAGTATGCTTTTATATTTCTGAAATAACCAGATTACTTGTCTGGATTTGTAGGAGTAACTAATGAGGGATATTTTACCACATGGGAAAATTAAGCTTTACTGTGAACAGACAAGAAAAAATGTTATTCTTTTGATAAAAGAGTTAATGGAAAATTTATATAAACTACCCATGTGGTTAAAGAAGAACAGAGTGAAAGAAGGATTCAGGTTAAATGCTATCCTATTTTGATAACATCAGCCTTTAAAGGTGTTAGAATAGCTACTGTATGATGAAGGAGAGCTGTATATCAATTTCTGGAGTGTGTCACTGCTATCCAGGTGTACTAAATGTAACTGAAATATTTAAAAATATGTAACTGATCATTATAAGATTCTACCTCAAAATTTCATTTGCGACATTTGGAGCCGGTATGCGTAACGTCAGACGGTTTGCACTCTGTTGGTTTATGGCAGTTATCTCAGCCCAGCTTTAAGTCATTGGGTAGGAAGAGGAATGCTTCCAAGTGGTAAATCCTCCCACCTACCTTAGACTTAATTTTTCAGAGAGACTGAATTGCCCTTTGGGTAGGTTTAATGCTTTCCATAACAGCAAAAGGAACCTAGAGAACTATGGCAAGATTCGGCTCCCATTCACAGACATTTACAATGAAGGTTCCTAAATCCTGCTACACTTAGATTTCTGATCGTGCTGTTGACATATGTGCTAGGCGTTAGGTTACCATTAAGTCGATGGATGCGTAGTCACTGGGGCCTGGGGGGGGGGGGGGCATTCAGCTCACCATAATACAGATATCATGCTTGGTCAACCGAATTATTTTCTGAACACAACCAACTGTTGACGAGGGGCCTGATTCAGCTCTCACAGGATCTAGTAGTATCTGAGATGCTGTGGAATGGCGCACCCTGGAAGTGGGTCTCCTGCATGTCCTGTGTCATCTTTGTGGACCAGTCAGATATATCTTGCATAGCCCAGGACATTTCAAATGGCATTTGATACCCATGCGTGGTCAACTGAACCAAGGCCCATAACTGAGGGGCTATTCAGTGTGTCTGTAGACACCTATATGTAAATATGTCATTGTAGGCATCTTGAGCTCTCACTGAGTTCTTTGTGAAACCTTTAGATAACTAAAACCAGAGGAGAGAAATCTCACTGCAAGGGCAAAGAGAATGGAAACAGTTATAATATACTATAGTATAAAATGTACTGTTCTGCAACTCAGGTGCTACCAGCCAGGTAGCTGTGAAAAGGGACACGGTCTCAGGAACACTGAAACACCGTTTCCACCCTGCTCTGGACTATTTTGAGGGCAATCACTGATAAATAATGCAACATATTCATTTTCTGCCTGTGCCAGAAGTTGCAGACTCTGTTGTATGTGGGTAGATGCCCAAGGATCCAGGAGGAGCAAAAGTGCAGGGAGGGGGAGACCACCTGGAAAACAAGAACGTGGGCAATAGGATCTCACCTTGTAGTTGCTGTGCAGTGAATCTCAAGATCAGGAAAACTCTCTCAAGAATTACAGTCTGAAGAGGCATCTCGTTGTGGTAGTAAAAGTGCCCCATTTGAATCTTCTCTAGCTATTTATTTTTAATCTTTCATTTCCCATGCTCACTGAGAAACATTTCCAATTAGATAAATTTTCATCCCCTGCTGCCCCTTCAAGGAATAAATGCCCTGTTCCAGTGACTGGTATGCTGGCTAACAGAGCCTCTATGAAATATCTTCTCTCCTTTTGAAATTTCCTTCACAAATTCCTTTAATGTCCATTTATATAAATCGAGCAACTTGTCAAAAATATCTGCTTCTTGCATTCTCTGTCCCACCCTCATTATTTTTTTCCCTTTCCTTTCTCACAGTAATAACAAGGATGTTCTGAGGTTGTGTTTGTTTTGCTTATGATTAAAAATAAAGGAAATGGCAAAATAGTACCTACAGTACACAATTTATCTCCATGATAGAGGAGGAATTCTTAAATTAGAAATAGCACCCACTAGAATATGCTGCTTCATACATGGCTTCAATCATCTAACCGCTAAATCCTTATATATGTATTTATATCTTTGACCAGGTTCTGTAAATTCTTGCTGACTACAGTGAAGGTTTTCAGGGATAAATCAGGCTCAAATTTCAGTACTTCTTTGTCATTACGGTCTCAAGGTTATCTACTTTAATAGGGGAATTATAATATTTACAAAGTATCACAATTTAAGAATGTATCTTGAGCTACGGAAAAGTTTGTCTCATAGAAAAATAATCTAATTTACTTCTCGTATTAAGGTCTTGGAAGAATGCCTGAAAAGCGGGCACTCTGTATTCAGTTTGTTGGTAGAATGCAAGTAATTTTGCAAAAACCAACTCAACTTTATGATGGTTTGAAGAGTGATCACTGTGTAGATAAGTATGCAAATACTTTCCATTGTAAGTGCTTCAATACCCTTATTAATATTCACCTTTGGGGTAATGTCCTCCTTGGTTCTAAGCATTCACAGTTTGGCATCTGTGATTTTTTTCCAACTTTATCTATCTGGAAGAGTGAAAAAGATATGTTGGTTTCAGTTTAATATTTTTTTAACAGAACAAATTGGAAATAAATACTCAATGAAGAAGGCAGGAGGATGTGATTTTATTTTAGAGGAGGTGCCCTACAAGCAGAGCTATACTTCCCTTACAACAAATCAAATACCCTACTTGTACTGTTAGGGAGCAGTAGAATGCACTCTACCGCTGACACCTGCTGAAGTCCTCCATGGCTGGATTACCAGAAGCGTTTGTGTCATAAACTCATCTTGCCATACATTCATAACTGTGTGAAACCCTCAGTCTTTTGGCTGAGATATTGTAACTATTCAGGGATCCTCTTTGCAACCAAAGAATGTACTTGGAAAGCTTCGGTGAAATCCTGTCAGAATTTTTTTAATTATGGGAGTGTGCATAACATACGCTGTTTCCATTGTGTTTGAATAGGCAGTGAAAACAAAGCAAAACCAACCGAAAATAGGGTTTTTGGAGAAAACTACAGCAAGAGCAACTGATAGCTGCTTGTTTGGACTTGGATGAGTACTTTCCTTGTTCAGGGCTGTTCCTTCTGTTCTCAGTATACAGAAACGTTGTAAAACCACAGCAGTAAGTGGTTATACAAGACCATTCTTTTCAGTTCAAGGTCTTCTCAAATTAGTATTGAAAAATGGTATTTAAAAAAATGCGTTGCCATGCTTTAAAACTTTTAGGACATTAGGCGGGTTAGTTTTTAAAAAATATTAAGAGGTCGAGGTGAATCTTAAAGGGAGATCTGTTAAGTTATTAGTAGAGCTTATTGAACTTAGACACTTTTTCTTGACAATATTTAGCTTTTTCTTTTCCTGACCTGAGGCTTCTGGAAAGGCTGAAGGCAGCTGATTTCAGATAGCTGTTGCACACATAAAGGGAAATTTTAAGTACCTGATTAAACTACTCAAAGCAGAACAATAATCTTCAACACTGAGGAAACTGAAATGTAATCTATAGATTAAGACTTCTAGATTTTTATCATGTCATGAACATTTTGGGGTTTGACTCAAAAATAATAGGAGGCATCTGGCTACTACACAAAATAGTTGTAACGGCAGGAACTATTTTTCTCTTTTGTTTGGACAGCCTTGTCTTACAGAACGCTACCAAAAACCAGCTTCAGGAAAGATGGGAGCGTGTTTCTCTCCCATATAGTTTATCTCCATAGGTGAACTTTAAAGTGCAATGCTATACTGAACTAAATTGTTTTTTTTTCTGAAATAGATTATAAACATTATATACATTTAAATGTCACTTAAGACTGCAGTTAAAATTATAAAGAATTCAGGAACTGGAAAATATTCACTTGTTGTTAATGTATCTTCTTTTTCTGACTGCATCTATGTTTAGTATTGAACATGCAGATAGTTTTCCTGTTGAAGCCATGACAACTGTTACTCTTCTGACATTGCCAAAGCAAGTTTGCTTGCAAACGTCACACCAAGCAAATATGGGAAAGGAAGGTCAAATCTGGTAGAAAATAATTAAGATGGATGTGAAATATGCAATTTTGTGACCAACATTTGTGGCTTGGTCCTCAAGCTTTGTCACAAATTTGTCCAGTTAGAGGTATTTCACGTTTCAATATTTAAAAGATTCTGGAGAGATTTAGTGTCCTTTTCTATTTTCCAGAAAAGAGGATGTATACTTTAAAATACATCCACTGCTAGCTGGTGTCAGTCTCCACCACAAGGGGCTAAATTAATTTTATAAGCCCGAGAACATTGTGATGGATACTTGTAAGCACTTTTGCTGTTTGACAGTGAGCCTGGCATAGTTCGAGGTAGAAATCTTCTAATACTTTTTTTGTGTGTGACATTTTGTAAGGGTTTATAGACATCATCGTCTCCACTAAATTTGCACTAAGAAGTCACACATCCACAAGTCTTGAGGCTAAGCTGTAGTCCACAGGGAACAGAACAGACTTATCATAGATCACATAAACTCCAATAGTACTAAAAAATATTCAAGGGCACCTGCATTGGTTTACACCACATTAATATTTCATAGATATGTTCTGTCCTTAGAAACAGGCCTGGGTATCAACATTTTAGATAGAAAATCTAAAATTTCCTGATTTTAGAATACTGTAATTTAAAAGATAAAGAACATAAGGAAGCATTAGTGATTTATAAAACTACATCCTTGGAGATACTCAGATCTTGGCAGGGAGGCAGCAGAGGACCTGCTGGGTCAATACAAGACCTCTCTTGCTCAGAGGACTTCAACACAACATTTTTGTGTATACTTGAGATGTATTTTTTAAACTTTAGATCTATTTTTATTATCCCACTCTACCAATATTCTTTTAGAATTCAATGTACTCTATGTTTCCCTTAATAGATATACTTATTTGCAAATCTAAACTCAGCTAAATTAAAAATAGATATACTTATTTACAAACTTACTGTCAGCTGAATTAAGTTTTTGGTTGAGAATGTATTGCATCTTTGATGTGGCATAAACATTGTCTTCTGTTTTTAATCTATCTGCAGAATTTAAAAGTATTTAGAAATAACATTTATACCTTGCAAAAGAAATACCATTCACACCTTGCAAATCAGCTTGCAATCTGAGGCTGTCCAGAAGTTCACTGGGTTTTGGAAAAACTTCATAGATAATCAGAAAGCAAGCCTGAAGGATAGAGTTAAAAGAAACAAATACTCGTCTCTAATGTTTTCAGCAATTCCTCATGCCAGAAAAACCTAGCACGGGAGAAATAACAGCTAGGCTGAATTGACATGTGAATTGGAAAGGCTAGATTGCTGTTATGTCGTGGGTGGGCCCTTCATACTTCTGAAGTTATAATGTTTTTATTTAAAGACTAAATTGGATTTCTAGGCATGTATGGTATACATCAATTTAAAATTATTGGAGTTCTTCATATTGTTAAGAGTGCTTCAGTTTGAAAGAGTGAGGCTTTCCTGCAAATGCCAAGTAAATTGCTCTGCAAGTCCAGAATCTTTGATCACCTCTGAATTGAAATGCTTATGAAAGATGCTGTAGTGTTCTAATAATTTTACAGCGCGCTCTGATTCGTATGCCTAGAACCCCAATCATTTCTAAATTGAAGAGCTCTCATTATTTTCAAGTTTTATGTGCAGTATAAAATGATTTAAGATTATTCTGCAGCTTTTCATTTTTTTATTTTGCAAAAAAGAAAACTTTTATTTTTTGCTTTTTTAAAGACCAGCTTTTTCCTCTGCAAGCTGGGAGACATTATCAGCTAATTCAAACATTTCACGTTTAAAATGGAAATTGAACCAAATTCTCTCCAAATAGCAATGATGATGGCTGGGGGAAAAAGAAGGAAAAAAAAAAAAATCACTGCCTCAAAAGCCGAGAAAATACAAAGTAAGAGGCTGTCAGTGATCCTTGCTGGGAAAAGTGTGAAGAACAAGAAACATATTGTCACTGTTCAGATGCGGTCAAGGTGAAGTGGGGAGACTGAATGAAAGTTACAACAATGTGACAAAAGAGAGACACAGATCCATTTAGTCTTGGAAGGAAGAGAGCAGGAGGCACAGAAGGCTAGTTCACGTGTTGCTTCTAAGCTGATTTTTGCTGTCATTTTATCATACAATTTCAGAGGGAAATGATGTATGCCCTTTTGTATCTCCTGACTTTGTCTGTTAAGAATAACAGTTAGTTTCTTTCTCACTAGTGACCTTGTTCTTTTTTAACACATGGCAGTAGTATATTGTTTATAATTCACATAGCTTACTAAAGAAAACTCTCATCACTATTGCTTGTTAGCTGTAGAGCCTTCTCCTGTGTTTCCTTCCAAACACATGCACTGGATGGTCTTTGTTCCCAGTGGCTCACCATTTAAGAATACACAAGGGCAAAAAATGAGTGCTCCGGAGGAGGAAGCAAACCAACCTGCTGGGGATCCCTACGGCTGCACCTCCCCGTTGCCACAAAGTGCACAGAACCGCCCCCCTGTTTAGACGTCCCGCCTGGCAACCCACCCCTGCTCCTTCTGGTCCTGGTTGGGGAGCTGGAATGAGGTCCACACAGGGCCTCTCCAAAAGAAAGGGGAGAAAATAAGTCTAAAAAGTATTACCATCTAAATGGAGTAGAGTAACGCTGACATACTAAAAGAGAAAGGTATTGGGGAAGCCACCTGCCATTGTGCAGAAACTTCAGCATTAAGGCAGAAATTCATGTGGAGGCAGGATGAAGAAATAGCAGACCAGAGCAGAGAGGTTTTAAGTGTTTCACAAGTGTGTTACTGAGGAGGTAGTCTGGAAACATCTGGAAAAGTCTGGAGAGTTCCAAAATAGATTTTGAAACAGAAAACAGGACATGGTCTGTCATAGCTTCGGCACTTTCAGTCATTTGAGAGATGCAAAATGTAGCATTTGTGTGTAATACCTTCCGTTGAAAAAGTAGGTCTGCATTTTTTGTTATTTTACTTGTTAAAAGCTGTCGGGCACCTCGGGACATTCTCTGATGAATACAGCTGCTGTGGTTTTGGACACTGGTTTACAACTCTCTGCTCCTGGTGCTATTGTAATGGGGCTTGTGAGCCTTTTCTGCTGCACCCATTATCCATAATGCATAAGTTTATGTCTGTATAGTGATGAGTTTATACTATCTCAGAAGGTGCGTTCACGCTAGCGCAGTGAGTTTACAGCTGGAGGGACGAAGGATGGATTCCCTTCAGACAGCTCTGCTTTTGGAGATGTAGTTTCCAGCAGAGGGGCAGGGTGATTTCATAGCGTTGTGAAGCCAGTATCATCAGTTCAAACATCTTACCAATGTAGAAGCTGAGTGTAGAAAGGCTGCTGTTATTTAGGACGTTGTTCTCCAATATTTCCATCATTCATCTTGCATATATTTATAAACAATACTTACAAAGCTTAAAATGTAATCTGGAAATCTGTTAAGAATAATCAGGCTCAAAAACTCCTCCTGGACTTCTTGTGGCAGGTACCTGAACCTACGGGGAGAATGATTTGCTTCTTTGCTGCCATACCAGGAAACATTTAGTGAGACTGGTATTTCCCTTGTTCCTCTCTGCTTAAGGTTCCCCATTTTTTATTTTCTTGCAGTTTTATTTCTTTATCCCTACTCCTCATATATCTAGCAGGGTTTTTTAACCCACTTTTTCTTTGCTTTCTTCTGAACTTCCTTTTCGCTTTTGCTTTTCCCAACCTTTCTGCTTTTCTTCTGTTTCTTTCGAATCTGTTCCATCTGCAGAAACTCTGTAGTGCAAGTCCCTCAGAAATCCTTGTTGCTCCTCTTGCGGTGGCTCACTTCTGGCTGAAATCTGTGGAGCTTCTACAGAAGTTCCTGCAGGCACTTCTGAGAAGAAAAGTTGCAAGAGCGTATCTGCCTCTGGTTCAAATGTAGGGTAATTGCTTTCTGATTACTTGAGATTTTGAGAGATTTTGGTGGACGATCTCTCTGTTTGATTGTCTACTAAGCAATGCTCAAACTACAGGGTACCTAAATAATATTCATGTAATTTTCAAATTTGCATAATCAGTGGTCTCAGTCAGCAATTAGTATTTCACTAATATCCAAACAAACATAATTTTCCAAATGATACAAAACTCAATCAGAAATTATATTTTCTTGTGTGTAGTGTTCTGTTGGAGGATATCAAATACCTAAGAGAATAAAGATTTTTTTTGTTAATTTGAGGATTAGTACTCCTAGCAAGTTTCAATTTACATAGATACCAAAAAAAAAAAAAGTAAGTTAAAAATAATTCAATATTTTTTTTTTCTAAGGGTATGTCTTACTGTTACACAGCTTGGTGCTACATAACACCAAAAATTTGATTAACATTTTAGATTGATTTTTTTAAGGTAATCTTTATGTCATTCCAGCATCTCCTGAGTTTTGAGATATAGCATTCCAAAAGGTGGGTTAACAAGTAAATTGGTCCATTAGGTGCATTGGTGCATTAGGACTAATGCAAACTGGTGCATTAGGTCCTTCAGGTTTTGCTCCTAAGAATTTGTGAAAGACAACTGAACTAGACCATGCAGTTTTAGACTGGTTCCTCCAGTCTGCAGTCCTTCAGCTTCAAAAGCAACAGAGACATCATTTACTATTAGTCATCACTGTTGTGTTTCGTACTCAACAGACTCAATTTTGCTGTTTTCAGATATTACACACTAGTTACGTGTGTTACATTTCACTGTGAGAGGAACACTTAATCCTGCTTTGCTGTCTGTAGTTGTTTCAGATACATTTATAAAGAGAAGTCTTCCTATGGGATCTATAAATCACACATTACCTTTTAGCTATGGCATCTTTTAAAGTAATGTTAACACGTTGAAAGAAAGGTCTGTGTATTGTTCATAGCGCACATGACTCTTCTTGCCGTGTTATGTACGGAATAATCCATATACCACCCATACTGAAAGTGGTTATTAAATATGCTGGCTCAGTTTACTAGTAGCTCTAATACACTTCTGTAACGAGGGACTACTTGTAACATCAAAGCATGGGGAGACATTAGCTCTTTTCCCCTATAGCCTCTGACCTGAAAGCTTTGCTTTTTATCTCTATATAAAAGGAAAATATTCTTTTCAAAGAAGTCTAGCTAGAGTGTGGATATTTCCTCCATTGTAGAATAAGAGCCTGTGAAAGTAATCTACAATTTTTCATCTTTGTTCAGAGTATTGTTTCTTTTTGGACATTATGCCTCTTTGAGAGTGAAAACTCTTGCTTTCAAGTTATAGTGACTGGGAAGTGCTTTCTAAATCTTGAGGTGCTTCTGTTTTCTGTAACCCTGTCAGTCTGAAAAAAGGTAACCGAGCATTTCTATTTTTAAAGGAAATAAAGAGAAATATATTGTGTAAGAGAAAGAAAATAAAGGTTGAGAAATAATTCATACTCAAAAGAATGAGTAAGACCCAAAGACAATTCATTGTACACAGGGTTTGTAAGGGAGCTAACATCTGACAAATTTAAACTATATTTTATCTTGCAAATGGTTCCACTTATTTTTTTAAAAAATAGCATATAGCAAATGATCTTCCTCAAGTATATTTGGACTTTTAAATCTTTGCTTCTGCCTTTATATGCATCGGATTTTTTGTGTAATCTAGCTTGTCTTGTTTCAGTTCAACGTTTTAGGATTCTCAATCTTTTGACTTTTAGATTCTTAATCTGAGCGGTCGCAAGGAGGACTTGATCTTCAGAAACAGCTAAGTACACACTGTCAGAAAATTTGGCTGATATATGACCTGTGCAATTACCGATCTCTTGTTCCCGGGCAATGACAGGGAACAGAGCGCTGACTTAACCAAACATAGGTGCGATAAACAGAAAAGGGAAGGTTGAGCACAAATGGGCATATCATATCACATCATATCATATCATGTATTGTTGGTATTCTGCCAGTTATAAAGACATTTCAAGCCTAAATTTTCAATTAACTTCCAAATAATTTCTTAAATTCACAGGCCCTGATAATATTACAGATACTGTATATTCCCATGTTTGTATGATCTGGACTCCATGGTTTCTAATAACATCTGAAACTTCTTTTTTACCTGTGTTTGTTGCAAAGACTCTTTCCTTAGAATCCTACAGAGAAACAGAAGAATCTCAGGTTTTTACTTATTTATAATAAATCTATTTTAAAGGTGGTTTGGTTTTGGGTTGTTTTTTGGTTGGGGTTTTTTTTAGCTATTGCTATGGCTAACATGGGGTATTATTTTTCTGTATTCCACAATTCATGGCTTCTGAGATGGCACTAAGCGGGATTCAGTCCATGACACTTAACTCACAGCAGTTTTAAGTCAATGACTATGTCAATGAAAAGTAATTGATTGCTTGCATGCTTTAGCTGGGTCTTCTCATAGGTATGACTAGTTCCTGTGAGGTGGGTGTTTTAGCCTGGGCTTAACTGCTTTTCCACACACCTTCTGAAAACTGCTTAGCCAGAGGAAGGGTGGCAGAGTCCAGTTCTGATGTAATGCCATAATTAAAAAGAAAATGAGGCTATTCCATTTTCTCTGTAAGATTTCGTATGAATAAATGTTTCAATCTTTCTTCTGCTGGAAACAAGCTGAATCACTTGTTTTGTTTTTTAAGAAAGGTACATAATTTCATTATACTTGCAGAAGTGCAGACTAGCATATATTTTCAAGCATAAATACATGTATAAAAAAAGTTATGGAATTGCATTAGTATAAGCTTTATAAAATGTCGTATTACTTTTTTTTACACATTGTTTTTCTTCTTTGGTTTTTGAACTAAGCAGAGAAACCTTTTTCTTGCAGAGTTAATTTTCTTAATAGGACGCACATATGTGTCCTTAAGTTTTACATATTTTATCCCTGTGTCAGATGTAGTAGCAAGTATGTCCCTAATATACTTTCCAGAAATCTTGTAGCAGAAACTAAGATGGAGAAGGAGACAACAGGGTTTGTGGGTTGGTTTTTGTTTGGTTTTTTTTTTCCCCAGATTGTAATAATTAAAAATTTAGAAAATTCAAAATGTTTCTCAAAATGTAAATGTAAGTAAATTATGTATTACACTTGTCTAGATAGTTAAAAGAATCTGAAACCTTCTGCCAAAAATGAATATTTTAGCTTGCATTCAACTAATATGCCAACTTATGGTTACTTACGTTTTACTCCTGTTTGCTACAGGTGAAATGGGTGAATATCAGACAGCTCATTATAGAGACAAGCATGCTGCATTCCCAAAGTAGGATGACAGAACAAGTCATGGTACGTGTTGTAATTTCAGTGCTACAATACATCTTCAAGCTGTCTGAGGTAAAATGCTTACTAAGCACTGCATTGGGGCTGTCAGATTGCTTCATGGGGTGGTAATTAAATTGAGGCAGTTCTACTGTTCATTTTGTGGAACTAAGCCAGAATTATCTGTATCCTAAAAATATTCTACTGTCGATTGCTGGTTGTAGCAGGAGCGCAATTTTTTTGCATATAAATTCTCTTTCATGGAAAACATCCTATTTCTTACTGTTTTTTTTCTCACCTCCATAGGCTGTGGGGAAGGACAACTGTTTTGTCACTGGACTAGTTTAAATCTGATGGAAATTGGTCATCAAAGATAGTATCTTGTTTAAGACTGCAGACACTTGGGCTGGATTCCAGTTGTGACTAATGGGGATAGAGGATTGATGGTCATTGTGGCCAAAGGTGGCATTAAAGTTTCCTGCCTGATTTACAGTGTTCTCAGCCTTGATATAATTTAGAATAGCCAGGAGTCCACTCGGCTGTAGTTGGCCATTGCCTCAAAGATAAAGCTCCATGCATGTGAGGAGGCAATGTGATAAATGAAGAGGAAGCTTCTTCTGGTCGTTTCTGGTAACTAGCTGCATTATTAAAACGTGCAGAAGCTGCCATGCTGGGTCAGACCAAGGACCCCAGCAGCTCAGCAGTCTGTCTCCGGCAGTGCTCTGATATTCTGCCCTCAAAGTCGGTGCTAGACCAGAGTGACCCTGGCTCTGAAATAGGGCTCTGGTGGAAAGTCCTAGCACTTCCAGTGTCTCCTCATCTAGAAATACTGTCACTCATGTTCTTCTGGAGACAGGGTGATGAGAACTGTAAATAGCACTGGTGATGTAGGCACACAGTGGACTTAACGCTTTTTGGGTGTACAATGTGGAGGAACTGTTAATGGGTTACCTGGAAATAGATGAAATCTCCTGCAAAAGCTATAGTTAAAATTGTCCTTTTTTGAGGAAATGGTGGTGAATATGAATGCATGATGAGAGATGCTGAAAACCACTGTTGTGGGATTCAGAACATGATAAGAAAAGGTTCTAAGGAAGAAATAGTTTCTTGAAATAATGTGTTAAAATGCTTGTCCCTTTCCAAACTAGAAAATAAAAAGAAAAAAATATATGGAAGTACTTACAGTGGTGTCCAATGAATAGATACATTAACGAGAAAACTGTTACGTAGGAAAGAAGTTGGAAGGGGTGACTTTACTCCAAGGGCTCTCAACTCATCAGGGTCTACCTATAGTCAGGAGAGAGAGAGAGATAGATTCCTATGGGGTAATTCAGAATAAGAATCTCAACTGACTTGGCTCTCACCTTGAAGCATAATTTGTCATCAAAGGATATTGTGACAGGAGACACTGCAACTGTTTCATTAACAAGATTTCTTATACTGTTCTCTGATTATGAAAAGGCTTTTTATTGTTGAAATCTGCAGTTTGCCATTTCTTAAAATATATGTATGAATCTGGCTCAAATATCTTGTACATCACAAATATGAGTTTTGGAAGATATAATTTTCCTTATTAATTCATAATTTTCCTCTGATTATTGAATTTTAAAGCACATTATCTCCTTTCTTATTTGTAATTTTTTCACCTCTGGTAAACCATGCTATATACACGTTCACATCCTTTGATTTTGCTGCTGGTTTTCCTGGTTCCCTTGTTACATTTGCTTCCTTCTGTTTGATCTGTTATACTCAATGAACAACAGTTTTCACTTAGACTGATCTTTAGGCTTGTTTGATTTTTAAATAGTATATTATAATGGTGTTAGTGATGTTACACTGAAGTCTCTAGTCCTGCAAAGGCTGATTCATGTTACTCACTTTGCACAATGTGAACAGTCCCATTGGAGTTCAAGAGTTACACACATGGGCATAAAGCTTTGTGCGCTAATTGCCTTTAGTGGGCTCATTTTCGGTATCACAAAGCCCCATTTTAAGGACCGTTGCTCAGATCTGAAAATGCATTTTTCACTGGAAACAATTGTAAAAATATGTCCTCAGCTGGGAACCCGGAGAACAGAATTTTAATTTGGAGTAAATTAGGCATATATCTTGAGGGATACATCTTGACCAGCAGTATTTTATGGCTATCTGACAGTCTTTTATACTCTTGAAACATAGAAATAGCTCTATTTTTGTACTAACATTTTCACAGTTGCAGTTCATAGCACAAAGCATGAAGCAGTAAAAGCAAGGCATTTGATTTTTTTCCCCACATTCTTCTACTCGGAGGAAAGCAGCTAGAATAACAGGCAGTAATTAGCTTTCATCCAAATTGTGTATGAAATTTTAGTCTGTAGACTCATTGCGCCTATGTCAGCCTGCAGATTAAAGGCTTCTTAACTACATAGTGACAGAGCAGGCTGAGCAAGCTGTGAAGGAGCTGGTGGGGTTTGTTTTATAATAACTGATCTGTGGATCACTGGAAGAGTCTGGATTTCTGCGTCCAATCCAGACAAACAGAAGTCTACCTCATTGTATCTGTCTGTTTTAGTAGATCACCATATACCACTGGGGTTCACAATGTAGCTGACACAATTTCTGCGGTGCTGGAAACGTATTATTCATTGAAATGTTAGATGCATACACCCCAATAAAGTTAGTGTTTAACCATCTCTGCTTTTGGCAGCATGCTACAGCTTACTAATTAATTTGGTTGCTGTTTGCACATTTTTTTCTACCACTGTGGATACAATCAATGCATTTCAGGTGTTCTATAGTCAAGAAGACAGCTATGCATAATGCGCTCTGAAGTTGGAGATTATCCTTTTAGCTTTGTTATTAGCACAAAAAGGAAAATATTCTAATGCATTTACAAATAGAGAGCTTACAAGCAGCGAACTGTATTCTCTTCCACTGGAGGAATCCAAACATAGCCAAGCGTAAATGAATTGACCTCACATAACAATTTCACCTTCTCAACTTGGGACAGTCAAAACTTTCTTCAGATGTAACAGACTGCCATCTTGGCTTTCCATCACCTAGTACCCAGGATGACAGTGTTCATTTACCCTTTATCACTGTTACCTTCTGCTACTCATTCCTTCTGGCAAACTTACCGTTTGCATCTGATTTACAATAATTAATTTCAGTTTCTAACCAGTCTGTGAGTTCCACTAGTTGGTTTTTCTTTACTTGGAAATAAATCTAGGTCAATTCCATTTTAGTTTGGCTGCCATCTAAATGAGTTAGATGGTGCACGCATTACTGCTATAACCTAGAAGATGTTTGGCCATCTGGAGACCTCAACATGTTCCCAGATTGGACAAAAGAAGGTTCCCAGCAGGCACACTTTCTCAATTAGTATGAAAGAGTACTAAATTGGAAGTTTAGTTAACAATATTTGATATTTAGGTTTGATACTTATTTTCTCTGTTTCTTAAAGATGTCTTCCGAAGGATCCCGAGTTGAGGGAGAGGGAGGAGAAGAAACAAAATTATAGTTTAAGTCCTTTATTTGTGCCTAGATTGTTGGAAAGAAGAAAGGATGAGCAGATACAGTGGGTACCATTTATATCATCAATGAAGGTAATGGGGATAGGAGCTCAGTGGTTAAAAAGGCTTAGAAAAATGTTTTGAGGAGCAATAAGGGATATACTATCATGGCTGTCGTGGTAGCAGATCCTTTATTTATATCACAAACTTGACTGGACTTCCTGAGAACAGAAGTTTATAATTTTGTATCTTTTAAACCAAAGAGGTAGCAAGACATACTGGTGATAGTACTCTTGAATTTTAATACTCTCTCGGAAGCATCGCCAGTGTTAGGTGGTGTAATTCATTTAGCTTCTTTGTGCCCATTATGTCATTTGCCCAATAAGGATGAACTAGAAAGATGATTAAAAATACTGCAAGCACACTTGCACTTCAAAATTTCTTTAAATGAAATCAGAGGGGTTTTGTCCTAATAGATACTTTACAGACAGAAATCAATTAGTCTGATAGCGTTACTCTTCTCCAAAATGGAATCGTATTGGACCGGTTTGATGTCTTCTTATAATTGCACACTGTATGGTTCTTTGACTCTTATCTCTCCCTCAGTCTGTGAATTTGAAACCATCAGGAAGATGTCACATTGGTATGAGTATTCTTCAGTGATAAGAACAGTAATTGTTGTAGGGAGACTTCTTAATCTTGGGTCACTCAAATCCCTTTTAAAGACAGCAGGTGCTCTCCAGAACAAGCATTAACAAGAAGAGATTATGAGGTAACCTGTTGTTCTTTATATCTCAGCATCTCATGACAAAGCTCACCATCAGCCAGTGTGCTCAGAAGCCTGTCAGTACAGGAAAAAAATCAAACATGACTCAGGAAGAAACTAACATTTTCAGTACTAAAAAGTAGATTCATTTTAAAGGCTGAATACTGAAAACTGTTACAGAGAAATTTGTATTTATATAAGATAATTATATGAGTCAGTTATAAAAGCAAGAAAAAAATTAGCAGAGGATAAAAAATGGAGCTGCAGATATTCATGGTATAATGCAATCAGAAAGAAATTCTGCTTCCTCAGAAATCATAACCTGAAACTACGTCTTGCCAGATTTGTGTCGTGTTGCAACTTTCTTTTTCATTCTACCCCTCATCTTCCCAACTGTGGCAAATACGGTGAAAGTGAGTTAGTCATTCATATTATCAGCACTGCTAACAGTATGACTTCATACATATGTGCTTGTGCTGTGGGCTGCTTAGCATTTACAGGGTGAACTCTTGAAGCTGAACGTGCTCAGGGTCTAACAGAGCTCTCCCAAATACAGTCACAGTAGAGCAAAACTGTCAGCTATTTTCAGCTCTCAATGTTTTATGAATTTCTGGATCTAAATACCAACTAAATTTTGTTAAAATAAGATTTTGTTATCTAATCCTGTCCATTTCCATCAAGATCATGACGCAAAATTATTTGAGTAAAGCATGTCTATGGCAATCTTTGTGAGGTCGAGAATTAAGAATAGGATAAATCACTGCATTCAGATGATAAACCTCACTTTCAAAAGCAATTCAAGAAAAGATTTTTTTAAAGACATTTAGATGCAGAGGTGTACCTAGCACTTTCTAAGAGCACACTAATCTCAGTGAGTGTTAGGGACTTAACCCTTCTTCACTCTACTTTGAAAAAAAATAAAAAAATAGCTAGAGACCTCTCTCTGCCTCTAAGATCCTAAATACTTTTTTAAAAAAATCTGGCCTTTGATAACCCAAATCCCCTTGACTTTCAGTAAGACTTTTCATCCTGAATTCTAGATCCTCATAGGTTTTGGGGGTCTAACTCTCTTAAATTAAAATATGAGTTAAAGACCCAGGTACTTTTGAAAAGCTAAACCTTGGTGCTCAAGTCACTTCTGAAAATGAGTGTTAGATTACTAATCCCCTCAGGTACTTGTGAAATATTTTCCTGTCACCTCTGAGAAACTGTTCTAGAGGAATTTACTTTGTTAACCCTCTGCTTTGTCCTGAAGTTTTTATAATAAACTTGTGTAATATTTATTATAGAAAATAGTTATTTTTTTTTCCAAAAAGAATGACAAAACTCTTTTTTAAAATGAAAAACTATAAATACAACAAAAGTATATATGCTTTCCCAGGCAAATGTGTTTTTTTAATGGAATTTAAATAAATGGAATTTTTATGATGAAAAAAGCAACAGTAAAATCAGTGATTATGTTTTTCATAGTTCATTTGCCTCCCTTGCCCTGCAGATCTTGTGCAGAAGGAAAATGAGATCCCTGGTGAAGCCTACAATGTCATTGACTCTGAAGAAGGACTCAGAGACCCATTGGTGTTTAATGACCCTTATTGGCCTGCACAAAAGAAACTGGTATGATCTACTGAAAGAGACATATGGTTCTTCAGAAATATTAAGAAACACTGTTTTCTTCATGGGTAAACATTGTAGTCATGCACTTCTAAATACTACCTGGTTTTAGATGACTGCTCTTAAAATGACAGTCCAAATTTGGTGAGGAATTGCATTCATTTTTCATCAGTACTTCACCAATAGCAGTGGTATTTTACCAGTACTGCAATTATGCAATTTTAATGCTCCTATTATTCTGCAGTGTCATATTGAAGTAAACAAAACACAACAGATAAGAGAGCTAAACAATACAATGAAGACCAGCTAGACTATTTTACAGGGCATGGACACATTATATAATGCAGTTACATAGTGACATCCCAAAGATACAGGAAGTGTTGGAATATTATAATATTTCTGGTTTAATTCATTAAGTAAATATACACGGTGAGAATCTTTATTGCAGTTGGAGATGAGACGGTAGTGACTGAAGGAGATTAGAGTAGTAAAGTGAAAAAAAGGGCAGGGAAGGGCAGGGCAGGGAAGGGAAGAGAAAGGAAAGAGTAAGGCAAGGCAAGGTAAGGGCAAGGTCAGGTCAAGGTTGAGAAAAGAAAAGAGAAGAGAGAAGAGAAGAGAAGAGAAGAGAAGAGAAGAGAAAAGAGAAAAGAGAAAAGAGAAAAGAGAAAAGAGAAAAGGAAAGAAAAGGAAAGAAAAGGAAAGAAAAGGAAAGAAAAGAAAAGGAAAGGAAAAGAAAAAAGAAAAGGAAAGGAAAAGAAAAAAGAAAAGGAAAGAAAAGGAAAGGAAAGGAAAGAAAAGAAAAGAAAAGAAAAGAAAAGAGAAAAGAGAAAAGAGAAAAGAGAAAAGAGAAAAGAGAAAAGAGAAAAGAGAAAAGAGAAAAGAGAAAAGAGAAAAGAAAAGAGAAGGAAAGAAAAGAGAAGGAAAGAAAAGAAAAGAAAAGAAAAGAAAAGAGAAGGAAAGAAAAGAAAAGAAAAGAAAAGAAAAGAAAAGAAAAGAAAAGAAAAGAAAAGAGAAAAGAAAAGAGAAAAGAAAAGATCATTTCACAATGAAAAAATCAGTAGTTGAGATTCAGTTAGGAGAATAAAGGAAACAAATAGGAAAAGTATGTTGCGGTCATATCACAGAATAAAATATATAGGGCCAAAACCTATTGTATGAGTAGACTTTGGGTGCAGGCAGTGTTAAAGAGCTGAATATATCTAAAATGCTTAATAGATAGTCCCAATGTAGACAAGTTCAGATGGGCAATGTTGTATTTTTTTGCTTCTCTCTCTGATGTATGTCCCCAGAAAAGAGCATCTATATGACAGATGCTCCACTGACATCTTCCACTGTTTCTATGATCCTGTACCTGTGATAAAACAGAGGTGCAGAGCCTTAGTTTCAGTTTCTCTAAGGGATGTGCTCGTTTTCTAAACCTGACCCATCCAGAGGAGGAAATGCATTGAACTGTTGGATTTTTCTTAATCAGATATTTAATGACTAATTTATCTTTTCACAAGCATTTGGAAAAACAGTATGATTGGTTCTGCTAGCTTCTATTTTTTTCCTACTTCAGTATACTTCTCAATGCTCCTTACAAGGGATGGAATTGAATCTGGCCGTTTTTTGAAAAGTTTTGTGAGAAGTAACAATTTATGTGAACCAAGATTCCTCTTGAAAATCAATTCAGCAGCTTGAAGTAATGTACTTGTCATATGGGAATATTAATATGAAAGAAAAATGACATGGATATATAAGAAATTAAACTAACTGCCTGTGTAGAGATATCAAAAGCACAGTGATGAATACTCTGAAATGTTTGTTGCAAGATCCTGCTCTACAATCATCAGAGATACAAATGTTGAAACATTTTCGTCTAATACAGTCCCAATGATTTAGAAAACCTGTAATATATGTAGACTGGTACATTCCACATACCACATGTCATAGCCTTTCTGTTGCTGGGCAGAATCCTTTAACACAAGTGTGTGGTCCAGCTCAGACTTTGCAGTACTGTAGTGGGAGGAAGGGAAAAGGTGCTTCTGCCCCTCTCACTGTGACTGCAGGAGGGAGAAAAAAGTCTAGTGGGGGAATGTCAGAAATTCTGACTTCCCTGTGATGGGGCTGATGAAATGCAAGGCAGGGACAGCGCCCTGTAAAGGAGCCAAGTCATTTATTCTTCCTGGCAAGGCAAGAGAAAAGTAAGAGGAATTGTGATTCTCTGAGTCCCAATAAGACCTTTTTACCCTATTCTGCTAATGTAAAGGGCTTTAGGATTGATTTGCATTCACTTTTGAGCCCCTTTGCACTACTAGAAAGTTTAAACTTGACATTCCCAGTCAGAATTCATTCTCTGGTCTGCTCCTCTGGTAATACAATTGCCTTCTCTTGAACCATCAAAGAGCTGTGCTTCAACAGCCCATCAGGTTCAGGAACCAAACTTGAGAGTTGCTTGTCCAAAGTATTCAGGAGGAATCAATTGAGCACCTTGCCTCTTTTCTGAATTGATATCCTTCAAATGTTAGTATTGACAACCATAGCAAAACACTATTTTGAGAGGATCATGCCAGCTTCAAGTATGCTGCCTGGTGAAGGCCAGGGGGAAGTGTAGAAGCATTTATGAGACACTACTGCAATTTCCTTTTAAAAAATCTAGTATTGGTTTATTTTACTCTTTCTGTTGCATTAGTTATGAGATGACTAAACAAATATGAAAAAGCAGTATGTAAAACAAAATCAATTAAGGGTTATCCAAAGAATGTAAATATATTTGATACTGCAATCTAGTTTGGAAGAATCTCGAATTTGAATTAGAGATCTATTTTTCATTGTATATGCCCTGCACAGACATAAAAAATGCCAGTAAAATGGATGGCATAATGATTTTGGTAGCTTGGCAGACTTACCCCACCGGTTCATTTCTCTCTGCGTTGACTTTGTCCCTTACATTCCAAAGATGGATAAATATATTAACGTGTAGTTTACCACACAGGTCAGGGGATCTTTCTCATTTGACCTTGAAAACAAATGTTCTGTCTGCTCTGCATGGATAATTCATAAGATTTAGTGGCTCATCTCTGTATATTTGGCATTCAGAAATGTTGCTTCCCCAAACGTGTTACTGTCTTCTGCACCAGTTAGGTAGTGCACTGCTGCTGAAAGCTGGTTACACATTTGTGGGGCTAGACTTGTCACACAGTGATTTTTGGTTCTTTAGCATGAAGGCACAGGGTGCTGCTAACATGATGAAAATCTCCCATTTTCATGAGAAGCAGAGTGTACTGCTTGTATGTTCTTTGGACACAATCAGATTGTGTTGGTTGAAGAAAATTATTTGATGTAATTTAGGAAAAAAAAAAAGGCAACGGAGAAGCAACAATCAACCTTAAAGAATTTTCTGCTAGTCAGTGAAATAATGTATATGCATACATGTGTTTGAGTACAAACATGTAAGTAAGGAAAGAATCGTAGCTGAGAGAAAGGGCAAAGATAATAACGTAGCCTTCACTTGCTCACTGTTAGAAGTTTGTGTTAGCTGAGTTAACGCACAATGATATGTAGAATGCAACAGTACTGCAGTGTATATAGGATGGAAAGCAGACAAAATGAGAGACTAGAAAAGACAAGAATAAGGTCAGTTTTCTAGGTGAGGCAATTAGAAGATGTGACACCTCTGGTGAATATTGTACAATTTTTATTGGGTAAACTTTGCAGACTTTTTTTTTAAACATCAGACCATGAGCTGCAGAACTCATGCTACCTACAGGGCTAACAGAACAAAAACTCACCCTGCTTCAGAGAGCTTGCGGTTAAGAGTAAGATAATCAAACAGTTGAATACTATCCGGATACATCCCTCCACATCAGGAGGCAGTGAGACAGTATTGATCTGCTGGGTAAGCAGCAATCACATCTCATCAGTAGCTTTGTCATTATTGAGTCTCTAGTCATCATAGTAAAATAAAGATTTGATATGGGACTATGTCTGGGCACATACTCACAAAAACTAAACAAGTTGTTCAGCTCCACTTTGCAGAACTATCTATTCTGTTTAGACAGAGAAGATTTGTGAAGGTATGCGTATGGGAACCCGCATAATACTTTTTCTCAGATTATAAGAAATATAAAGGCATTTTAAGGACATTTCATCTTCTTGAAACCGTAGCTACACAAGGAACTCCAGTTGGCACAAGACATCATTGCCATAGAGTTAGGCAGTTACCATATCCTACTGTGATTATTTCTTTTTCTCCTATCCCTTGTGCAAGTACAAGCATGGGTGCCCCTACATGTTGAGTCTCAACAACTGATCCAAGTTAAAAATAATGTGGTAAGAAAAAAAATAGGTTTTTTTTCTGTGTACGTTCTCCAATCAGTTCATCGCGTGACTACAAAGGGAAAGAGGTAGGTGACTCAGAAAAGAGAACTATCACCTCTTAGGAGCAGCACTAACTTTTTCTAGCTGAAGGTGTGCCTAGAATTGCAGTAGTAGAAAAGCTGTCTCCAAAAATAAGACAAATAGTGATAACAGTGTATTGTCCCCTATGAAGGATGGTGTCGATCTTGAGCTTATTGAGTATTTGTCATTTCCATGAAGTTTTTGGCACAGTAGCACCGGTAGCTGATTAGATATTTTTAAGAGATCCTGAAGAATTTAATGCTTTTTGTTATATTGTGTCTGTGCCTTTTAAAATATATACTGAATGCTGTGCATAATTATGTTCATGAGAGAACAGTATTTGGACAGCTGCTGGGATTCAATTAATTTTATGGGGAGATAACATTTTTTTAGTTGACAGCAAAGTTAAGAAAGATGGGCTTGACTGGAAAAATCTGAGTCCTGGCATGTAGTTGTGTCCTTGTGCTGGTGGTTAAAAGTGGCATATTATTCTGCAGGGATCTGGGAAGCATCCTGCCCGCGCTAGGCCCAGGGGCTGCTAAAGAGCATCATCGCCAGTGTCCATGGGCAGCGTGAACACATTGGCTGTGCTCCTTGCAGTTGTTTCTACTGCTGAAGAGGAACCTCTGTCTGAGCTTTTTCTCTCTCTTTCTGGTGCCTGGGCTGAAGTCGCTTCAAACAGCAGTCTGTGTACGTACTCCGCAGTTTGGGCACTGCTTTTAGAGTCCTAGGTACCCTGGAGTGAAACCTGTTGTGCTCAGCCCCCAAAGGCATGCCCATTGAGAGCAAAAGAGATGTCACCTGTGGGCCCTCCTGCCTTTTGCGGCTGAATCAAGGTCAACCACCTCTTGCGTCTGAGTCCGCCAGGCAGGTACGCCGGCATCCCTGGTGCACTGTCAGTGTGCAGGTACCAGCATCCAGCAAATGCACCCCAAACACCGCCAGACCACAGGGGCTGCAGAGGTCTTCTCATCTGAATGCGAGAGTACGTTTTATTTCATCCATATGTGCTTGGAGAATAATGCATACAAATTCTTCTTGAACAGCATGGCCAAGTTAGATTTGTCCACTGTTCCTCACCATGCCCTTTCCAAAATATGAATCAAAACCAAATGCATAGTACTTTTGGCAAACGATTTCTCCCCCTCCCCTCCCAGCTGACACACAGTGACTATAGGGGGCAATGCAGCCTCATCATACAGCCTCCGTACATTTGCTACGTACCACATTAATAGGCAGAAACTTTCAAGTCTCATTTTTTACTTCTTGCTATTCAATAATTTGTATAATGATAAAGATAAACTGCATTGTTACTTGGGCTCCATAAAATGGAAAGTTTTAACTTCAAATAAGCTTTTACTAGTTAGATTTTTTTTGTTTGTAAATTAAAGTTAATAAATAGTGATTTTATTTCATACTACTAATTCAAATTAAAATCTAAAATAAAACAAGACACAAGAAACAAACTAAAATAATTTTGAAATTCATTTGACATTGATCACTAAGCAGAACTGCTCCAAGTCTGTACGTATCTCATATTCATGTAATTCAATCTATATGCCTGTCAATATTTCTGATGCAGTTTAATTTCTTCAGATCAGTTTCTTTCTGACATAATGCAGGCTTCCAGAAGATACTCCAATTTAGACTGTTTAAATGATAGTCTTATATTTTCAAGATTTTGTGGAAAAAAAATTTAAATATTAAAAATCCTGAATGAAAGGATAAGTATCATAGCAGTAAAAATATTCACATATTACATTGTTTGGTTGTATTTTTCTTACATTGATTGAAGTGCACTTCACAGTAAGCAAGCAAAGATTGATAACAATGATAATTTCCAGCTCTTCTTGTTCAGCTGTGTCTGTTTGTGTACCTGAGTTTTCCTTCTTCAACCTTTCTGCTTTTTGTGAAGGAATAGTTAGAAGATGCAGAGCTGAACTTCTGGTAACATGATTAGAAAAGCTGTTTTTACAGACTATTTTCTATTATTTTAATTTTGTTTCATTACAATTTTTGACAGTTACTGTTTACTGGAGTTTCCCTCAAGCAAAAATTTTTTAATGTTCAGCACACACATTAAAATATGTTCTATTTTAATATGTTAAAGCTGATAAAACTATAATTTAAGCAGAAATCTGTGGTTAACAATGCAGCACATAGAACCTCCGAACATAGATGGAACTGGAACTTCTATTTGAAGGGAAAACAAAGCCAGCAGTAATCTAACTTAATGCTTACAGTTAAAGCTGTGTGATATTTTTGTAATGAAACTAAAACCCGGGTGAAGCTAATGTAGAAGCTGATGGTAATGAAGCTAATGGTTTTTGTCATAGAAGCAAGGCGTAGTTTGAAACCTAGCCTTTCATGCTTGGTGGCTTTATATGGCTCATAACCAAACCCAGACTTTTCACCTGAAGTTCCTTTTCAATTTTCTCAGCCATTCAAATTCAGACCTGAGTGTTAAAGACTGTAAGTCTTGCATTCCAGAGGAAAGTCCACCAACTTCAGTGAATGCTGAAAATTCTGAGTTTCTAATCCTCTAATGTGAGCACTTCAGGTTTACTCAATAGCTTACTGACCTTTACTTAGCCATGTACACATTTCACTGGGAATTTTCAATGCTTTTTCACTAAAAATCGTGTTCAACAATATTTCCTGATCATTAAGACCTGTGTACCTAAAGCATAGACTGAGAACATCTACAAGCCCAGAATACAAATCTATACCTTTTCACATAAGCACAACCTCATTCTTTCTTTCTGTCACTTGTCAGATTCATATGAAAGCTACTTTAATAACTCCTCGTATTAGATACTGCTGGTGAGTCTGACCAGTTATTTGCTTATGGTGGTGTTACGATTTGATCCTTCCTTTCCACTCTTTGTCCAAGAACAGTGCTCAAAGCGAGGGTAGAAAATGATCCATCAAGGTTGATGAGACGTGTTTATCCACAACAATAAAACCCCAAAAGCCCCAAAATCTGCAGAAGAGATTTCATGGCTTTGAAGAAAGAAGTAATGGTTGCTCATCTGAGGACGTATAGGGGCAAATATTTAAAAAGAGCAAAAATATCAAATCAAAAACATGGTTACCTGCTCACCGCGACAAAAGAGTTCAATAGAGTTAAAGAGACTTTCACCTTGTTTGTTCTTATAGATGGCAGCTGAAGTAGTTACTGTGCTAAAAATGTAAAAGGACAAGCAGCACAAGCAAAAATTGTAGTCTTTTACAAGGGAAGTGCCGAGTGATTTGATAAACTCATGTAAAAATGGAAAACAATTAAAAGTAGGTAGCATTTACTAGAATAAAGTATGAAATAGAGGAGACACTTGCAAGAAGATGTGATATAGACCAGTGGTGGTTGGAAAATTTCTGATATGGTGTCTGTTTTTAAAACAGGACCAAAAAGAGATCCTGGGAATTAAGGCCAGTGAACCTCACCTTGCTTCTGGGGAAACTGATTGAGAGTCTAATTAAGGATAGACTAGTTCAGCACATGGGTAAGTATAACCTAATAGGGTCAGACTTGCACAATGTCGGTAAGGGGAAAGCATGCTTCTCTAACCTGCTAAAGTGCTTTGAAAAAGTTAATAAAATAGTAGATAAAGGTGACCTAGTGAACATAATTTATTTGGATTTTCAAAAAGTTCCCGATAAGGTCCTTCATAAAAGACTATTAAGGGAAAAATATAACTATGAGGTAAGGGGCAAAATCTCACAGTGGATTAAAAATTGAATAAATGATGGCAAAAATTTGCACTGAAAGTCTTCTCCTAAGAGTGTAAAGAGGTTAATAGTAGGATGCTCTAAAGGTTCACATTGGAGCCAGTGTTACTTAATATAATTTTTAATGATTTGGACGTTGTATCTGCTAAAACGGACATGAAATGTTGGCTGGTGAAAGTGAGAGGACTGTGAAACTGAGAGAGATTAGTTTGACTGACAACACATACATTTTAACTTGAATGAGTATAAATTTTGATACTCATTTAATGGGTTATGTTCAGCTCCAGCACCATATTATATACCATTATGTTCTAGTGAGAATAATTTATCTGCTTTCTGAGCAAGGATCCAATAGATATCACTGCAGCATCCATGTGAAATGATATGCCCTCTCTAGGTATAGGAGTAGACAGGGTTACATGAGAATGATGAATTCCCATCTGTCAGATCACTGGACCTTTTCCTCACGGTAACCAGGCTGCATGGCCAGAACAAAAGCTGTGTTTATCGTAAAAGAAAAAAATCCTTCTTCATAAATACTTAAAGGGAAGTCTTAGTCCTCTTGGATCTTGCTGGAGTGTCTGTGGTTTTGAGACGGTGTTAACTTAATTATGGCACTGAGGAAATCACTGGCACTACTGCCTGCTGTCATCTGCAGCCCAGAAGGTTGTAACCAACTGATGGATTTCTTTGGAAGCTCTTATCTGTTACTTCCCAGCACTCTCAATCCCATCTCCTCTTCATGAAGTGTCTGTAGGAACCACGTTCAGCTTTGCATCTCTTCCTGGTATGGACATCCCTGCTGGCTGTCACCTACTTTTAAAGTGGATCAGGAACCTTTGCCTGATCAGGTTCATTCAGAAATGACTAAGCTAATAGGTTCTGGGGTTTGGGCTTTGAGTTTGGTTGAGGTTTTTTTATTTGCTTTATTTTTTTCCTCACCGTCCTTTCTACACTGCATTGAATTTTAAATCTGTAAGATTATTTAAAACACTACCCACTGAAGGACTAAAGTAGCATGTGGTGAGACCATGACCTTATATTAAACATATTATACATAAGAGACTCAGTTCATGCCGTGCTGCAGGTGTCACATTCACTCTGCCGAAACTGAAGTCCATTCAGGTTTTTTTAATGGTAAGAAGTGAGAGCTAACAGATGACGTCTCCTTCAAAACTGATATAGGTTCATCTAGTTTTAATATAAACACAATGAAGAGGATCTTTTGTGTTGCTTTCTATAATTCTTCCTAAAAAGAATCTATTTTACCATTTATACTGAGGCAAAAATGCAATCTTTGTAAGATACAACATTTTGAACTATGAGTAAATACAGTAAGAAAAAAAAGAAAATTTCTTGGCAAAAGAACTGTGTGCAAATAAAACAACTAAAAATAGTACTTATCTTGATCAATAGCTCATGCTTTTAATTTTTTGTGGAAAATATTAATAGAGTTCTTTAAATAAAAAGAACTAATGCATTTTTTTCTCTTTTGTTGTTGCAGCCGTGTTTGTATTTACATCCAGTCATTTATTGCCCATTAAAGAAGTAATGCTATGTTAATGTAAGGGAAAAAATCAATGCTACTCAGATCAGTAGCTGTGGGGAAACAGTGCAGCAGCTGGTTTGCAAACAGCAAGCCCACATAGATCAATGAAATTACAAGCTAAATCTGCTGATGCTCACAAACTGCTCCAGCATTGTGATGTCTAACCTTTCTCAAGTTCAAGATCTCTGGCAAGCCAGCAATAGCTAAATGGAAAAAAAAAAAAAAGTCAAAAAAAAAAGCAAGCAAGAAAGAAACAAAGAAAGAACATAACAGGCTGGTGGAGAATTTTAGCATCATATGTAATATTCCACTTTTGAAGTTATCAGTATAACTGCACGTTTGTAACAGATATAAAAGCCACTGTAATCTCCCAGTGAGCAAAGCTGTGATCTACACACTCTGGAGATTTTCTTCCTTAAGAATGTTCAAATCTGTCACATATTACCTTGAACTGTAACACTGGAGGGCTAGAGAGTGCTTCAGTAATGTGGTTGTTAATGTGAATTCCAGAAAATAATTTATCAATGAGCAACAGTACAGCTTCTGCCACGTGCAATGTCTTTTATTTTATGGTATGGTTGTAGCCTTTAAAATGGTTTGAATTTTGTTAACTTGTAAATTAAACATGCAAAATATTTGACTTGTTGCATGCAAGATTCATTTGCATATTTTATGCTATTTGTATGGTAAGAGAAGGAGCCTCTTTTACCCAAAGGAAAACAACACTGGGATTTATCGGTATCATGCGAATAACATGCCTTTCAAATTATTATTTTCAGGGCAGTCCTCACCCTATTTGTGCCACTTTTTTAAACACAGCAGTATTTTTCAGGCATTAATCAGCAAGAAGATAGGGGGAACTGGTCTCTGAAGATTGCTACAAAATGGAACGCACTTTAAAAAGGGAAATAGGTTCATTCCAAAAGCAGAAAAAAAGGCATCCTGAGTTTCCTTCAAATATTGACACACGTATTTTGTGGAGCATAAAATGTGTACTTTGCAAATATACAATTCTTAGTGTCTACTAATCTCCTATTGCTTTACATATATTAATTAAATGTCACAGTTCAATTCTGTTCTATTGTATCTGTTTTGCAGATTGTAAGTAAAAAACCATTGAGAAGTTGGAAACATTTTTTTTGGTCTTGCAGCCAAGGACTAGCAGAACAGAAAATGGAAGTCCAGTCCTTATTAACTGTCTTCTGCTATTGTTGGCTTGCAATATTTTACAAACGAAGAACATTCACAACGGTGGGGTGAAATGTGATTATTTCTTGTACTGTCAATTGTTTCTCCTGAAATGACCATTTTGGAATTTGACTTAAAAGTTACTTTTCTTCTCTAACTTTCTCAGATACCTAATAATGAAAAAAATGAAGGAATGTTCTCATTTTGAAATGTTGGATTTCTGTTTCTCTTTTGCTAATAGACCTTCCCAGATACAGCTAGTTTTCTTTCATTACTGATCTTTATGTCAATTTGTTACTTTACAGTGCTGCTCGACAGTGCTGATGGCAGGATATTTCATGCTTGATGTGGAGGGAAGACTGATTGTGCAATAGCCATGATAGTTACTAACGAGGTGAAAGTTGACTGTGTGCACTAATTGCTGCTGGTAATGTGTGGACACTGATGGAAATCTCTCCTACTCCACTTATTGGCTAACAATGACAAAGAGATGCCCAGCAGAGGCTAGGACTTGCTGCTCCCAAACCTGATCCAAGATCCGCGGTGGTTGTGAGGAAACACCAGCATTTTCTCATTGGGTTTTAGGTCAACAACATGGGTGCTCACATTCAGGATAGGACTTCTGAGAGCTTTGTCTTCAGGTTTTACTAAGGTCCCCTTCTTTATTTGGACCTTATCGAGAAAACTCTTGTGAAAATACTGAAACTGCTGAGACACATCTGAGCTAAAGAGAAAGGGTCTGTTGATAATTGCACAACCAGGATTTCACCAAAGGTTCACCAAATCAAAACATGAATTTGTGATGAAGACTCTGTGTTCATCAAAAGTAAATTAACAACCTTCTGCAAGGAAAACTGTTCCCATGAAGACACTGAGATGAAGCAAGTATGGGAAGAAAAGAAATGAACCCAGTCTGTGTGCCTAGCTCAGGTTTGCTTTGTCCACCTGACAAGCAACACTAGACATTATTTTGTTTGTCTTTTTCTATGCATAATAGTTTGGCAATCAAAGTATAAACCTTTTGCATCATAAAGAAGTGTATTATTGTGGTGGAGAAACAAAAGGGATTATTGTGGGGTTGCAATTGCATTGCTCAGACTTTTTTTATTATAACAAAAGCATCACCATGCCCAGAGATCCCCAGCAATAATTCCTCTTGACTGCAATAAGTACCTACTTTTGAGGAAGAGAAAGCTGATGAGCTGCAGGCTTCCCTGCTGCTAAATTCATCTAACAACCCACTCCTGATGTTTTCTGCTTTAAAGACCAATAGGAACTTTATAGATTGGTTGGATGCTCTTCTTTTCAGTCTAGCTCAGATCCTGAAACTTTTCTGTTGATCTGAAAAGCATGATGCAGTTTGGTTACTAAACAGAATCAGATCTGAGCATTATTCAGCTACACTATCACACCAGCCATGGGAATACCTGCAATTTTACAGAGATTTGTGACTATAACTCTGCCTAATCACCCTGAATGTAAAGGACCTACGGATTTTGCAGTTTGGCCTTATACCTTCATCTGCACTATGTGGAAAGAGTTCATCTCTACATCTTTACAAGGATAGAAACCAATATCTTGAAATAAGCATCCTGAAGTATCTCAAAGCTTTAGATCTGGGCTGAGACCAAATCTGAATTTTGTGGCTTTGGTTTCTATCTTGGTCATCATTTCTGATGGTGATCAAAATGAGAATTGAGAAATTAAGATCTGTCTCAAAATTCTCTTTAAAAAAGAAAGATCAGCTCCTTTGATAAATAGGAATATGGTTGGGCAATCTGTTTCTCTGGTCTCTGTTATCGTCAGCAATGTGTATGTGCTGAACTGGATCTAGATGAATAAGTGCTATGACAAAAGCTGTTCTTTCATTATATCAGAACATTGCTGGAAAGTACAAGCAGATACCATGAAAATTGCTGTTTTGATGAGATAGCTAGGCCTCTAACCTCGAAAAGCATATACACTGGGTGCTCATTTGGAAAGAACAAAATGTTTCACATCCACCCATTGATTGCATGAAAAAAATATGTCTTGAGAAATATACGTGTAAAATTCATATAACTTCTATGGAATTATGTGTTCAGGTATTAAACGTGTTTGTATAGGCACTACAACATTTTATTCTGATGAAATATCAGTTTTACTAGTAGACTTAAATGCACCCAGAATGCCGTCATTCAAGAAGCAAACAAAGCTGCACTGGCTTTTAGAGCCTAAGTATCACTTTTTCCTGAATGCTACAGAACATGTTTCTGCTCTTGGTGTGTGCCAAATGTGTGACTAAATGCTTCTTGGCCCTTCTGCCAGCTTCTTCTCATACTAGTATGGCTTCCCATCACGTTGTGACCAGCACGGTCAGGAACGCCTCACAAGCCTCTTCTGTGCATGTGTCAGCAGGTTGGTGAGGGGCGAGGATGGTCTGGCGTTTGGTGTGCAACTGAGCTGCTGGGATCACTTCTCCAACTGCTCTCATTTAAAAAAGATCCTTCTGGAGTTTTGTATCGGCATTATATGCCATGATGGGTCCTATTTCCCCTAAAGTGTGCCTCTTTCTGCTTTGCTTCACTGCTGGCAAAGAGCACTTAGAAGTATTTTTCTGTTATTTTCACCAGAGTAATTTTAGGGTCTGTAATGGCTGATCTTACAGCCACCTTCCTTTCCAAAGCATGATTTTCCACTTACATAGAGCTGGGTTTCCATTCTGCCTCTTTGTCAATATTCTGCATTTAAAGTCATTGGTTTCAGCTTCGCCAGTGGCTCAGCAATCTTGATCCCATAGTGAAATGGGAAAAACATTACAGAAAGGGACAGTGCTGTCCTTCCCATCACGAGCAAAGTTTTGTTCTGCGGCAAGGCTAATTTGCACTGAGAGAAATTCAGACATAAATAAACAGGGATATAAAAACATTGCCTATACAACTTTGACACCAACTGAAAAATAGCGTAAGAGATGTGATGAGTTAAATATGTGTTGTAGATTTATAATACTAGGGCTCGTTTCTCTGTGTGTCTCTCTGTCTGTCTTGCTGTGCACAGCCTGTCGCCCTGAAACTGGAAATTAATGTGTTGGATGGACTGTCTTTGACATTCATTTTCACCATTCCTATGCTTAACGCCCTGAACCAACTTTCTGATAATGAAGTTCGTGCTAGAAGGACGTAGTGGACTTTCATACATTAGAGAGTCTAATTTGTGTGCAAGACTAGTACTGCTTACCTTATGTTTATTGTAGCAGCACTGCCAGATCTGCAGTGGTTAGTGGTCTTGTCAGCATTTCCATTTCGAATCTTGGTATTTTAGGGCTTAAAACAGAACTGTTGCATTTCAGCACTGGTCCTGCTCAATACATGCTTAGTCAGCAGGAAAATGATTTTACAAATTTTACATTTAAATTGTTTCAGCAGTTTGATTCTTTCATTGCAGATGCCTCAGAAATACAAAACAACATGAGGAAATGGGAAACAAGTAAGTTTAAAAAGCTATTTTTGCAAAGCATGAGTCTTGAAAGTGGTTTAATTGCTCCTTCATTATTCCAGTTTGTGTGTGGTTGGCATGTTTTATTCTATTAACATAGACAGTTACTCTATGACAAGAATAGCTATTCTAGGAGGGTTTGAGTGGCTCTGTAATGACAATCTCATTGACAACCATTCCCTCATTGCTAAGATTTCTGTGTTCACCTGATGATGAGCAGGCCTGGACCTGTTCAGATGCCAAATCTATCCAGCTTTCTTCATTTCACATGTATGAAACTTTGCCTTAATACTCAACTTAGCAAAGGGATATTAAAACTGGACGTCCCTGAGCATCTGCTACCTCTATCGAATCTTCAGTACTGGCTGGTTTGTTTTTTTTTTTCCCTAACTTTGCTTCAACCTTCAAAAATGTTGACAGGCCCCCATCCCTAACCTAATAGATGGAACAGGTTCGCCTTTATTTTACCCTCAGCACTACCTCCTCTTTCTCTCAGAGGGTTTCATGGAATTTTTTCAATGTTGCCATTATTTCCACTCAAGGTACATTATGAGCTGCTACCTTGCTGCTGCCTTGTTATTTGGGCTGTAGGATGGTAAAGGTTTCTGCGTGGGGCAGCTGGCCAAGTCAGCACTCCAGGCAAGAAGCCAAGGCTGTCTTCTTTCTAGTGCTGCCACTTTCTTTCCTCCCTGGTAGAGGATCTCCCTTCCTCTCAAACTGATACAGAAAGACTATTAGAAAATTAATCATACCTCAGGTGTCTTGGGGAATATACTTGATTTCCCAGTCACTAATGTGTGAAAATCTTACACTGGAATAATGCCATATGTCAACCTGTGACAATATCAGGGAAATATTGACAGTGTTTCATTAATGAAATGTTGAGCTTGAATGACCTGTAGGCTGAAAATCCAGGCTACATAAATTTAAAATAGTCTCTCGGATATCATTTGATTTAGACTTCCTGCATCAACAAGTATGTTGTATCTGTGGTCAGCAGAAAAAATAGTATTGTGCTACTGAAAGAAATGCTTGCCCAAAGACTAAAACTCAAAAACCTCTCACACGGGTATGATAGTAAGGACGGATTTTTTAATTTTATAGGGCCATTTTTTTTTTGCTTTGTAGACTGCGATAGGGACAGGATTTTCTTAAATAAGCTGGGTGTATGGATGCATGCCATTGAATTCAAGCTCCTCGTTTTGAATTTCTCCATTGATTATATCATGCATGTCTTTACGCTAAATTCACGGCAGAGTAACCATTATAACGTAAACCCAACGATTACAGAAGTATTGTTTTGCGAAGATTGCTACTGACAAATTTTACCTGTGTGTCTTCAAAAGGCTGAAAAAAATAAGCCACGAGAAACCAGCATAAGAAGTGCAAATTAAGCAACACAGCAGAAATATTAATTAAAAGAGGTTAATTGGGTTGGGGCAGGGTGGTGAAAAATGCTCTAATCCTCTGCACTGCCATGTGATGTTGTAGTGCACGATCATTCTCAGGGCCAGGAAAAGGAGGAGTTGGAAATTCCAGCATGGAGGACGTAATCAGCATTTTCATTTCTTAATATTTTCCTGATGTCCAATGGGAGGGAGAGTACTTGGGTAGCCTGCTTTAAAAAGAGGAGAGTGTACATAGCACCGGGATCTCTCCAGAGCATGTCAGTCCTGTCTTGTGGAGTAAATTCCTGTGGCCAGCCTCACAGGGTAGCTGGGGTGGTGAAATAATTAGGAGTGCCCTCAACCGATAAACATGTTTAAAGAGTTTCCTTCTTATTTTTGCCCTTTCTTTTGAAATTAATTTCCCTTATTTGCAACTCCGTTTTCACCCTCTTTTTGATAAAAGAAAGTAAGCTCATTCTTTTATCCTCAACTTCTTTTTCTTAGTGACCTGATAAACATGAAGCTTTTTCTTCCCTAAGGAGCAGTAAACAATACCAGAGTGTGCATGATCATTTGTAGAATCCTGTCTCCCACACAATTCGGGAGTTTGCAATAATCTACTCTGTCTTTCTTCGCTACACTACAAAATCCTGGCTGTTGAAAGAAAACATTCAGTATAAGAGTCTTCCAGAGAACTGCCTCTCTGCAAATAATAGCTAACAATATGTAGAGGGTATGAAACCCGTAGTCTTCATAATCTGTCACTGAGATTCAAATCTGGGTTAAGAAATGTTTAATCCACCACAGTTGTATAAACATTCCATCAAAAAAATGCAGAAATGTAATAAAAAGTGATGATTTCTGAATTGCAGGCATTTCTAAGAAAGAATTAACCTTCTCAGAAACCATCCCATTTTCTGTCAAAAGTATTTTTTAGCATTTTCGTTTAAATCAATGTTTATGGACCCATAAGGCCAACTTTTTTCTATGTAAAAGAGTTAATATTCTTCATTTCCTTATTTGCAAATTTCTGTTAGAATTTTTAAAACAAAAAGGTTTATCTGCCAGCTATTGGTATTGCTGACACACAGCTTGGTTTCAGTATCTTGTAGTGCTTGAATGACAGCTGGGATGTTCACAGTCTGGACAGTAGGGCATTTTACATCATGGCTGGAAAGCCAGCAGTCAGAGATTTCATGCACTATTTTTCTGGGCAACTGATATTTTAAATTTTTTTTTGGTAGAAGTGGTGGCCTGCAAAATGATACTTCACAGCAGAGATAATTGTTGTGGGTGAGCGAAATGTTGGTTCTCAATTACGCAATACTATAGAAAAGCAAAGTCCCAAACTAAACAGCCAGATTAGGACTAATCTAACAAGAACCTGACTCAGAGCAACACACAAGAGCTGCCCTGCCATGTCTCCATATATATATATATATATATATATAAAATATATATAGAATTAAACAGAGAGTGACAACTTAACTTGGAATTTGTTTTCCTTTTCCTCTGTCAAATTTGTTAAGTTTCTCTTAACCCTTCAATGCTGCCAACTGGTGTTTTGTCAGCTACAGTTTTAGGAGAATGTCAGCACATTCTTGATGATTTTGGTTGCCATGGATAAGTGTATTTCTTTGATTTTTCTGGAACATTGTGTATTAATAAACAGGGTACTTTGCTTATTTTGTTATATACATTTAATTTCTGCAGCATATTAATTCCTTTTAATTTTGTACAGAACAAGTATTGTAGAGTGTGGGGCCACTTTAAGGGCTGTCAAACTTTTGCCAGCCTTTAAAGGTCAAAATCAACTGTGACACCTACAGTTCAAATGTAATTAGTTGGAGATTTACTGGGATTTTATGCCAATCTCCCAGTAGCTTAGGAGTGACATAGTATCTAACCTTTTGGGATCCCAAGAGAAGTTCAGGTGGGTGTGAGGATAAACAGTAAAATATACTAGCTAGCACGCTGCACCTTTTAGCAAGTCATCAGCCTCTTACACTGTGCAAGGAACAAGAGTGCATTCAGTATTTTTTTTAAAACAAATAACCTGCCAGTCTCTGACATGGCCATCTAGTACAAAGTTGATGTATTTATTTAAAGCTTAGCTCATTCTGTATGTTCTTGGATCATTAAACTGAAGGACTTGTACAGTTGTGATTTTTAATGAAGCCTGTTTGAATAATTATGCTAATTTACAAAGCACTAGAATCAAATCAAGTGATCAAAGTTTTCATGATTACTATCGTGTTTTTGTAACTCCCCCCATCACTGATTTCTGGATAGACTCTAGCCCTGGCTGCTTTTTTTGTCATTTATTTAGAAACTGCCACTAATCAATGCAGAACATTAAAAAAAAATTTACACTAGAAAAGAAACACATTTTGCGTTATGTCTCTATAGTGGACTTTGTATGAGTTTGAAAGTAATATAGCTCCAACAGACACCAGCCTAAATACAGTCTACAATCAATACTATATTCTGCCTTGACAGAAAGCTGAATTTTTATCTGTTAAACGTGTGAGCTCGGGGCAGCGCTGTGTCTGAAGTGGTTTAAATCTGAAATGTGATGTGCTGCAAAGAAAGTTGATTGACATCTTTGTTTATTGAAAAGTATTACATGAACAACAAAACACGGCCAGATACAGAACACTCCATTGCAAAGTGCAGCTGTGTTATTTTTCAATCCTATGTGTTCTGCCCCTTTGATGCCTGACTGATGTAATAAAACCGCAGGATATAAACCAAACAAGAATCTTCTTTGATTCAATAGTAAAAAATTTGGACAAAGGTGAGATATGGAGATATATATTCGTGGCAGGGGTTTGGTGAATTTGTTTCAAAAAACAGTTGATTTTTTGGTTTAATGTTTTGAATTTGAAAATAAATTAGGATACCTTTAATAAGCAAGTTGTCTGAGGCTGCTTGAAATATTTTTAAATATGCACGGGAAGAGGGGAGAAAAGAACAATGATGACTAATCTTAAAGCATTAAACATGCAGAATACAGAATTAAGTTACATTTAAATTTCATGTTAGAATAATTACGCTGTTCATTGACATTTCCCCATGTTTTATTAAATCTTTATTATGTCAAGGTAAATAGAGGTTAATTTTGCTGTTACCTCTTCCACTAAAGTATTATCTTTAATCTTGCATTAGTAAAATAATAGTAAATTGCACAATGTGGATAATCACCTTCAACTAATTTAGACCATTCTAAAATCCTGTCTTTAGACTACACTGTAGTTAAAAATAGATGTCAAGAGAAAACATGAAGTAAAATGTAACTTAAAGAAAAAAGTATGTTTTTCTCTTTAAGCTCTATTTCCTCAATATGTTGACTTATTCACAATACGTATTACAAGCTTATAGCTCTGCTCTTCCTTCTCAGAGTTAGTTTGTCCTTAGTTACTACATAAGCTCCTTTTACTTGCCTCTTACACAGCAAAAACTATTAAGTAGAAGCATTTGTCTTTAGCGCTTTGTCCACACTTTGAGTGTTTTTCCATGGTCAGGCTAGAACACAGTCCCACGTCCTTAATTCCTGTGCATCTCTCTTTGGTGACAGATACCTAAGTGCTGCTCACCAAATTACATGCATTTCCAAAACACAATGTCCTCAAAGCATGGAACAGTCAGACCTATCAATCTTTTTCCATCAATGCCATAGCCAGCATGCGCAATGGATCAACTTCATCAAGGAAGTAGGTGCTGCTCTTCTTCAGAGGAAATGGGCAGAAGAAATTTACAGTCCTTCCTGTGTAAAGGCATACAGCTTGCTCTTAGTTTTTTGCGTGCCTGTGCCTCCCCTATCCAAGAAAAAAAAGCACCGTATAATGTAAATGCAAGATGTTACCAATTTTCCTGTACTTTAAAGCCATGAATAGGAAATCACTGCTTGATGACTTGAGTTTGATGCTTTAATTTCATATGGTCTGTGGATGAATTCGTCCCCATTGTTATTCAATAAAATTACAGAATTGGAGAATAACAGGATGGCACTTCTGGAGATTGTCCAGTCTCCCAGGCTGGTCAGACAAGATCTTCCCTCTGTAAATCCATGCTGACTACTCTCAATTATTGGCCTGTCCTTTATATGTATGGAAATGACCCTTCCCAGGGACTGAGGTGAGGCTGATTGGCTTATAGTTCCCCAGATACTCTTTCTTGCTCTTCTTGGAGATATGAGTGACTGTTAATTTCTTCCAGTCCTCAGGAACCTCCCTCAGTTGCCATGACCTTTCAAAAATAATCAAGAGTGCCTTCACAATGACATTGCCCAGTTCCTTCAGCACTTGTATATGTCCAGCTTCTTTACATGTTCCCTAGCCATTCACCTCCACCAAAGGTCAGTCTTCCTTGCTCCAGGCTCCCACTAGTTGCAGGGACTTGGGATTTCTGAGGGCAAATGTTACCAGTTAAATTGGAGGCCAGAAAGTCATCGAATATCTTGGCCTTCTCTGTGTCCTTTGTCACCAGGTTCACTACTTTATTCAGCAGTAGGCTCAAATTTTCCGTTGTCTTTCTTTTGCTGCTGATATACCCATAGAAGCCCTTCTTGTTGCCCTTTATGTCCCTCTCCAGATTCTAGTTCAGATGGGATTTGGCTTTCCTGTACCCATCCCTCATTGCTTGGACAGTGTCTCCATGTTCCTCTTGGCTCACCTGTCCCTGCTCCCACCTCTTACAGGCTTCCTTCTCACATTTGAGCTTGGTCAGGAACTTCTTGTTCATCTATGCAGACCTCCTGATATTTTTGCTTGACTGCTGCACATTGGTTTGTACCATTCTTGAGCTTGGAGAAGGTGATCCTTGAAAATCAACCAGGGCTCTTGGACCCTTCTTCTCCCCAGACTTGTAGACCATGGGATTCTTCCATGCAGGTTCCTGAAGATGCCAGTCTCGTCTCCTGAAGTCCAGGGTTGTGATCTTGCATTTTGTCTTATTCCCTCATATCAGGATCCTGAACTCCACCATCTCATGGCTTCTGCACCAAGGCTTCACCTGACTTTACATCTTCAGATCCCTGACCAGTTCTTCTTCATCTGTATGTATGAGATTCAGCAGAGCATCTGTCTTCATCAGCTCCTCAACCACCTTTATGATTAAATTATCAAAACCTCCTAGATTGCTTGTGCCACACTGTGTTGTCCCTCAAGCTGCTGCTTTCAGTTGTGTCCCTGATCAGTTTGTCTGTAGCAGACACTCACTACAACATTGCTCATTTTGGTCTGCCCACTAATCCTGACCCATAAAGTCTCAGCTGGCTCATCACTCATCCCTAGGAAGAGTTCCATGCGTTCTTGCTGTGCTCTCCCATGCAGGCAAACTCCCCTTCCTTGCCATCCTAGCCTGTCCTTCCTGAAGAGCCAGTATCCACCCATTGCAGCACTGCAGTTGTGTGTGGTGGGTTGACCCTGGCTGGGGGCCAGGTGCCCACCAGAGCTGCTCTCTCACTCCCCTCGTTCACTAGACAGGGGAGAAAAAGTACAATGAAAAGCTTATGGGTCGAGATAAGGACAGGGAGAGATCACTCACTAATCATCATCACGAGGAAAACAGACTGAACTTAGAGAGGGCATTCATCTAATTTATTACTAGGCAAAACAGAGTAGAGGAATGAGAAATAAAATCAACTCTTAAAACACCTCCCCCCCCACCCCACCCGTCTTCCTGGGCTCAACTTCACTCCTGGCTTCAACCTTCCCCCTGTCAGCGGCACAGGGGGATGGGGAATGGGGGTTGCGGTCAGTTCATCACACGGTGTTTCTGCCGCTTCTTCATCCTCAGGGGGAGGACTCCTCTCATCGTTCCCCTGCTCCAGCATGGAGTCCCTCTCACGGGAGACAGTCCTTCATGAACTGCTCCAGCATGGGTCTATCTCAAGGGGTGCAGACCTTCAGGAGCAAACTGCTCCAGCATGGGGTCCCCCACGGGGTCACAAGTCCTGCCAGCAAACCTGCCCTGGCATGGGCTCCCCTCTGCACAGGTCCACAGGTCCTGCCAGGAACTTGCTCCAGTGTGGGCTTCCCACGGGCCACAGCCTCCTTCAGGTGCCTCCACCTGCTCCGGCGTGGGGTCCTCCACGGGCTGCAGGTGGAATCTCTACACACCCTCATCCTTCCTCCATGGGCTGCAGGGGGACAGCCTGCCTCACCATGGTCTTCACCGCGGGCTGCAGGGGGATCTCTGCTCCGGTGCCTGGAGCACCTCCTGCCCCTCCTTCTGCACTGACCTTGGTGTCTGCAGAGTTTCTCACATCTTCTCACTCCTCTCTCCGGCTGCAAAAACTCACTCTCTAAGTGTTTTTCTTCTTAAATATGTTATCCCAGAGGTGCTGATTGGCTCGGCCTTGGCCAGCGGCAGGTCCATCTTGGAGCCAGCTGGCATTGGCTCTATCAGACACAGGGGAAGCTTCTAGTAGTTTCTACCAGAAGCCACCCCTGTAGCCCCCCCGCTACCAAAACCTTGCCACGCAAACCCAACACATTGTGTGAACTATCCCACAACATCCATGTGATCCCAGTAAGATCTTAGCCCTGCAACTGCATACCCCCCCTGCCCCGATTTCTCTTCTTTGTTCTTTATGCTGTGTACTCTAATGCATGTTTAGGTGTTTGTGTAGTCTGCCAAAACTTTTTTTAGAAAGTTTTCTTAGCCCTCAGCAAAAACAGATTTCCCAATCCAGAATAAGACTAATCTGTGCATGCACCCTTTTTTGGGGAGGGCCTTCATTCAACTTAAAGGAATAACATGCCTTTATTGCATTTTAAACTGCATGCTGCGATGGTTTAGTGGTCTATTTATACTATTATCATTTTGGTTTTTATTAGAATTATAGAATCATAAAATCATTTAGGCTGGACAAGACCCTTAAGATCATGCAGTCCAACTGTTAACCTAGCACTGCCAAGTCCAACCACTAAACCATGTCCCTAAGCACCACATCTACAGGTCTTTTAAATACCTCCATGGGTGGTGACTCAACCACCTCCCTGGACAGCCTGTGCCAATGATTTCATAACCTTTTCAGTGAAGAAATTTTTCCTAATATCCAATCTAAACCTCCTCTGGCACAATCTGAGGCCATTTCCTCTCATCTGATTATTAGCTTTAATCTTTGTTAGCATCAAACTACAAAATTCCCTGTTGAATTTTGTCAGGTTTGCATAACAAATCACTCACTCCTTGCATTCTCCTTGCACATTGCTTTTCCATTTTACTAGCTTCTCTGTAAAGTCCTCCTCAGACCCGCAAGTAAGTACATGGTCAGTTACATTTTGCCATGAACTCTATTTCATTATCTGGAGTGTCCATAAAGTTATTATTTTAAAAGCATGAATGTCAATAGATCTGTAAAAGGCATTTACCAAGCAGCTTCAGTGCTGCTAGGAAAGAAAGAACTCATTTTGAAAGTGCTCCTGAGAACCATGCAGGGAGTGGGATAATTCTGTACTTGCATGCTAGTACAGCAATACGACCAGAGTACGAGAGAAGATTTGCTGTTGTGCCCAGGACTAATTTCCCAGTGTGTCTTTTCAAGATAAAACCCATCTGACAAGCACCTTGGATAGCTAACCAAAGTTAGTCAACTAAGCTTTGAGAGATGTCCAGTGAATAAAATTTCAAAAATTTTTTAAATAACAAAATTGCAGTCAAATTTTTTTCAGTCCTGCTGGATGACTATGAGTGGTTATAGGGTGGCAACATGCAGTCTTAATTAGATGTTTCATTAGAGATGTGCAAATTCTTTGCAATAAAACTGGAAGTATGTGAGGCTTGTTAGGACCCAGGCTTATTCCCAGACTTGAAATTCAGACATTGCGTATTGAACCTTTTGCTAAAATCGTATCTCGTTTGCCTGAAATTTATCCTTCTAATGCATGATCTCCCACTATTCTATTAAGCTGCACTATAGCATTTAAAGACAAAAAGAACTGGAGTCAACGCAAAGCTTTTCGAAAGAAACTGGTTACAGTGTTTGCCCCAGCTTCTCTTTGGCATACAGGAACTGTTCACACCTGAAATTCAAAGGCAGGCCCCTGAGGTCTGAGCTGGCTGAAAGAGAAGCAAATATTTGCATAAATCTCCAAGAGGTGGTTTATGTGGTCCCACTTTTCTTCTCTTTTTTTCTGGCTGCCAGTTGACCTGAAGCAAGATTTCGCTTGTTGGACATATTTTTGGGCAAGGAGCCGTTTCCCTTAGTGTTTTACAAGCTCTGGTGCCAGAGAGGTGGTACATAAAGTCTCAGTAAGTATTGAAAGCTGATTTTAAAGTGGAAATATTCAAAGCATGCAGGAGTCTCTAAGCGTCTGTTCCAGGGACACATTAATGCATTTGAAAGGATATTAAAGCTTAACACAGAGGGAAAAAAAAAGTCCTAGTGGCAAGATGTAAAACTGCTTAACAGAATTACATCCAGAACTTTGTGTATTTGATCTGAAAAAATAAATCATCTTACAGTTGCTCACATTAAAGCTGCATGTCAGTTTGGGAGCTTTTAGGATCTTGGACAGGTTTCATTTTTCTGGTTCACGTAAGCTGTGTGTGTATTTGTGCAACTGCTGAACCTCAGATCAGGATTTCTGGTGACCCCATGCACCATTTGAGGATTTGTCTAATGTGCAAATTTAAGACAATCATTATGTATAGTAAAAAATTATTATCCACCTTTTCCCCCAGTACTCAGTTGCTAATAGCGGTCACGGCTTGATTAAGAATCCTTCTCAGTTTAATGCGTCCAATTAACTTGCATGGTTTTGTAGTTGACTTGATGGCCTAGATAAAGCACAGGCTCTTCTGGGAGATATACCAAGCTTTATTTCTGGACTTAGGGATAAGTGAAGCCTTGAGCCGTGGTTCAGCCCTTCCTACTGGTGGATTAGGAGTGTCATTCAGACTTGAGTAACTCTAGACTCTTTTCAGGAGGAGGATCAGATTAAGATGCAGAAAAGTGGAGCACTGAGACAGAGCGAAGGCATCTCGCAAGAAATGCAGTGGCCTGAGACTTGCTGTGGGCTCGTGCTCCAGGTTGTCTCCAATTGGTAGATATGAAAGGAGGTGAAGGGCTGGTAAGACCTGGGGGATCAAAGGCAAAGGCCATGCCAAACACGTTCCTCTGTTGGCCATTGGGCTGCTGGCTGCAGAAGAAAGCAAATCCTAAACGTGTTAAAATGTGTCCTCTTAGTTAAGGTTGATTTTGGTGCAAAAATAAAAACAAATGAAATTATGAAAATCAGAAGGTTATAGAAAGAAAAAGCAAAGCAAAATTTTATCCTTGCCCTTCTGTTGCCTTGGTCCTCATGATTTAGAGATTATAGTGAACTCAGCAGCTCGGGGACAGATGCACTAGAAAACATAACTTCTTTTTTTCCTTAAGTCAAGGAAACGTGGATACTTTGAAATGGCAATGTCTTGTGCTACATGAAATAAATATGGCAAATGAAAAGGAAAGAGCAAACTGATTACCCTAATATTAAGAGCATGAAGAGGAATTTATAAATATCTTTGCGTGTTCAACACCCAATCCTGCACAGGGCATGTTAATGCTTGTCACAGAATTTGAAATTCATCTAATCAGAATGGAGCCTTTGAGATGTTTCACACCTGCAAATGCATCAAGTGGCTAAACCTTACAGTCTTTCACCATGGTATGACCTACATATCTCATTACAGCACAGTGTTCACTACATCTGCTACAAGAGCATTTGCATGGACAAAAATGTGATTACTTTTATATATAAGGAATGTTAAAACGTGTGCTACATATAGATGTAGTATCTAACTTGGGAAGTCATTTACATTTATTCTTAATTCAGGATAATAGTTAATATCAATGGTTTAAGGACACTTCGGCATGTCCACTCCTAAATACCCCTTTTTCAAAGATAAGTTCTTGGTATCTTGTGTATAAGCACAGTGCTTTCATTAAATAGGAAAAAAAATAAATAGTGCTGTAGGTAGATGAAAAACAGCTGTAAAACCTGTTTTCTTTTTTAGACAATGGGAAATCTGTAGCTGCGTAAATGCTTCTGGGTGTTAACCATTTCTGAATGCTTAATGTTGACTACTTTAATGATGATTGTTAAGTACCCATACAAATTTTTTGGCACCAAGCACTATCTTGTTTGTTTGTGGGGATATAATCTGAAGGCTGTGGCAACATCTGATAAAACTCTTTTCATTCACAGAGGCATATAGGAAGGAATAGAGTGCTGTTAAAGCATAAGGCATCCAAAAAGAAATTCACCACAGCCAGTAATGAACATACACCTCCTTTATTTGACTTCAGGTAAATTTTTTGTGCTGTTTATAAAAGTGTTGTTCAATGCCTCTCCCATATATTCTAGTATACATGCATGGTTTAAGATGAAATGTACTATATCAGGTCTTACTGCTGCAACATCTTATTTAAAAATATTCCTAAAAATAACTCAGAAGAGAGTAGAGCAGGGCAAAGTGTTGAGATCTGCATATATATGCACATCAGGACTGTAACAGTTTCGTATCTTTAATGCTCCTAGTGAAGAAAACTACTAGTTATGTCTCTGAGGTCATCAGTGTCAGTTTTAGGGCTAATCAGCAGGGATTTAATGAAAAACCTTTGTCCTGCAATTGTCTCAGGTTCAAGTCAACCCAACCTCTGTATGTAAGCATTATGCTACTGATGCAGGACTCCACCCAGCTAAAGCACCAGCTGAAGTCAGATAACCAGATATAGATGTCGATGAGGAAATTTTTTTCTTTGCAGCAAAAAATTGTATGCACACATCCGCATATAAGTGCATCTGCATTTAGACGTGTGCACATATATCTGTATATATCATATAAAATTATATGTTGCTCATACGTGTTGGTATTTAATATGTTTTCACAGTAAATGGAAGTAACAACTCCTATTAGTTACTCAGCAATTGAAATGAATGCACTGTTCTTCTACAATTGGAATAGACAGGAAGTATAATAATTATATAGGTTTGAGATTCAGGATTCTCCAGAATGTGGACTATTTAACTACTTAGCATAGTATGCAGAAATCTGAGGTAATTGTACAAATATATGCATATCTCTTTTCTTTTTTCTAGTGAGGCAAAGACATTGTGGTCCCCAAAGGAGATTTTTTTTCCTAGCATGTTCAACTATTTTTAGTATTTCTCAGTGGTGCACCAAAAGGGAGAATTATTTTATCTCTGTGGGGGTCTGTGAATTTCATGCAATGTGGACTTCTGTGAATAGAGTTCAAAATGCATTAGAAAAAACAGGTTAATTTTTACAGTAAAAGGTTGAAATGTTGAACTGCCCTACTGTGGCAGTGTGAAGCATCCCACAGATAACTGTGGGAGACTGAACTCCTAGGAGCTACACAGAGTATGATACTATTTACTGTTTTAATTGTGGGCAAGAACTCTTTTCCTTTGTTGGAATCTGTAGTGCCCCTTAAAATAGAAATAGGATAATACTTCAAAATATTCTGCTTAATGGATTTTATGTCCTTAATTTAATGTTCTTACTTTCAGATTTGTTTGTATTCAAAATAGCAGTAATTGGCAGCTGAAGTTGAATCAGCATCTGGGTTGTAGTCTATTCATTACATCAGTGTATTTTTACTGCTTGTAAACATGCCCTCAGATTGTCACAAAATGTCACAGAATTTGAATAACTAGAAAAAGCAGAGAGAATTTATGCTGCCGTTGCTCCAAACGCTACGCGCTGCGTACGCTGTTGGTGGGGATTGAGTTAGTGACAACCTGGCCCAGAGGAAAGGCATGAATGGGACTTCTTGTCACTCTTCTCCTCCTCCCCCAGTCTGAAGATCAGACTAGTGAAGAGAAAAAGAAGAAAGACTTTGGGGTTACGACTGCTATGTAGACTGAGAAGGAAAAAGAGGGGTTTAGTCTGAGAAAGGTGAAGAACCCTTTCAGAAAATCAGAAGGATCTCTCCCTGCTGCCTTCAGAGGTTTTTATTGAATACTAAGGGTTTACTACATGCTTCTGTCAACTGTTTAGTCACTCTGACAATGACATTTCATCCTGTGAGGGTCATACCCCAGGGACTGAGAGACACTGTTCTTGTAGTCTAGACTAATAGACTTATTACTGGTTTCAGGGCTGTAGGCATTTTATCCCCCAATATCCTTTTTCAATTTATGAAGAATGTTTCCGTTATAAACCTCAAGGCAAATATATACATATATTCAGACCTACACATGTACTAAGCAGAAGACCTAGCTGGAGGGATATAGAGGGGAGCCAGGAAATTCAGCAGCTCTGCAGGTCTTGGAGTCCAAACTCCTTGATGGAAAGAGGCACTGTCCCAGCACCACAGCAGTCTAAGACTTCAGGCCAAGTGAAGTCCCTGAGACATGACAACAGGCAATTGCAAACTGGCCTCTAGTAGGCAAGAAACCAGTGACAAACACTACACATCTAAGGACTACTTTGCATGCTGGCAAAATGCAGGACATGTTTGTAACTAAAGGAGACATTTGATTCTGAAGTGTGTCAAAAAATTGAAGAACATAAAAGTTCTTTCTTACTTGGTCAAATGTTAGGGGATTTGGCTGAAAACAGAATGAACCTTGAAGGAAATCTGATTAATTTCCTTGGTCATTTTCAAAAAATGTTGATAGTGAGATATGAGTGAAAATTTGTTCTGACCTTGGGAGAACTTTGCAGATTGGAAAGCAGCGCAAATTTGGTAGCAGCATAGTCCTTAAACTCCAGGGTTGTCTTTCATTAGCGCTGTTAAAAACTGTTTTGATCTGGCCACGATATGAGGCTCTAATGGTGTGTTCTTCCAATGTGCATGTTGATCCTGAACTAATAATTTTCCTTATTAATCTCCTGAAACTCCATTTGTGTTCATGGGTTAGCTAGGCTAAGCAAAGATTCATATTCAGTGCATGCTCCCACAATATTTTGTGGGAATTTTTGTGGAAAAATGCATTTTTCCTTTTCCCCTCTTTTTTTTTCACATGTGGATGTAATTTGGTGACAACCATGAAGAGTTCTGTGTTATCACAGTCATATAATAAAGTTTTATTATGTAAATAAATCATATTATGTAAATAAAGTCATATAATAAATGCTTTTATTATGTACCTTCTGACTATCTTAGTTGGCTTCTGCTTACGTGTCTGTCTCAAACGGACCACTTCTGAAAGCCACTAACTACTGAGAAATTTGAAAATGCAAATAAACTGTTTTAGAAGTGTTCCCTACAGAATATTACATGATGCAAAATAAGCAAAATTCCTGTCTGTATAAGTGTCACATTTAAGGTCAAATATCTTGTAGCCAGATCTCAGCTGGAAAGGGAAACCTAGATATTTATTTAATCAGTATAAATCTATATTTCTCTTGATTCTGGTATAAATGGAGTACTAGAGAGCATGGCCCAGATGTCCAAGATCATACAGAAGTCTGAAATTTTCCCTTTTGGTATCTGTTTCTATCCTTGGAACATTACAAGATATTATACCTTATAATAATACCATCTTATATAAAAATCTATTTTAGGTCACTTTTAGAAACCTTTATAAAATATTATACTTCTATCTTTAACTCTGGGCACTTAATAGAGAGGAAGAGATACAGAATTCATTGCCAGTAATTCCTTAAAAATTGTAACCTGCTTTAAATTTTTTTAAAAGATATGAAAAAAAGATATATAAAAATATCCATAGAAAACCATTACCATTTACCGTTTCCATTTGTTGCTTAGGAAAAATATGTTATTCATGCTGAAGGGCATGAGCCCTTATGACCTGGGGTTTTGATTGCACTCCCTCTCTAATTATTTGTGGAAAGTGTGCTCACTAGGAAAGTTAGTCAATGATTAATTTTTATGTGTAGTGAAAATCTAGTTAACTTCTCCTGAAAACACTGTTTTAAAAAAATATCTGTAAAAAAATAGCAGCTTTTTGACTTGGAACTCACCATCATTTTCACAAAACCATCAGGAGCTGTTAATATATTGATGAACATGTGGTGACAACATTAGCTATAAACCCCCTTTAAGAGTTGCTGGAAAAAAGGAGATCTCCAGATTCAAGTAAAACTTACTGCTTTGTTAGCCCAGCATGAGGAATTCCTGATTCCCCACTTGTCTGCTGTGTTTAAATATTATAACTCAAATATGCTTACATAAAAGCTTATTGATTGGAAGAATCACTTGCTTTTTGTGCATTAGTTAATCAGGCTGCTGTTTTGAAATCTGTCCAGGAACCCACAGTGGAACCTTTCCTAATCCATCTGTTTAAGTCTCAAATGGTTTCACTGCTCCACTCACTTAACAGCACTGCTGGAATGTTAGTGCTTTATGATTAAAGGATATTGTTGTTCTTTTCATCCATCATCCTGGAGTTTGCTATTAATAATACAGTTCTTTTTTTTTTTCTTTTTTTTTCTTTTTTGACTGTTTCCTTAAAAAGCTGCTTAGATTTTCTGTTCCTCTCTGTCTTGTTTTTCCTTTATTCAGATAGGTCATTTTCAGCAACTTAAGTTAGATGGGCAAAAAAATAAATCACATCAATGCTTCTTGGAAAATGTACACTGCCTTTCGATATTTGAAAAATGAATGGGAGAAAGACAAAAAAAAATTAAGCTAAAATGTGAGAGAGGGAAAGGCAGAATTGTAATAGGAGACATCAAATTGTACAGAACTCTCTGTGACTCCAGAAACCTGTATGAATTATTGCTTTGTACTCATAGTAATATCTAAAAGCATTTTTTTAGCATCTCTTTGTGATTAAATTATATTATGGGGAAAAATCTTTGGGTTAATTTCTATTGAGGCATACTACAGTACATGAAAATATGCCCACTGTTCTATAAAAGAGCTAACCTGTATTTGGATATGACTACAGATCAGTGACATTTCAAATAACACAAGGAACCTTTTTGGCCGTTCTAGCTCTTTCCAAAGAAAAAGGGACTTAAATGAAGAAAACAATAAGTTTTGGGTTTGTTTTTTGTTTTTTTTTTTTTTGTTTTCCCCCATATAGGTGGATAAAGAGTCATGGATATTAAAGGAGACTTATTAATCAGTCTGTTGTGAAAGATCTGATACCAGCTTTGGTCAAAGGGGACGAGTGTCAGCTTGAGAGCGTTCCTCTCCGGGACAGGAAACCGACGGAGCAAAGCCCTGAGAACATGCCGCAACACTTCATATTCAATCCACAGCCCTATAAAGAGATGAAAAATGAGCCTTGTCCAGAGCTCTTACCTCAGCACCCAGTGGCAAAAATAAAATGTGAGCTTGGGACCAGGACTCTTTGAAGCTGAATTTTTTCTTTTCTTTTTTTTTTAAACTCTGCAACAGGCCTCTGGTGGTTACAGGTATTGATCGTCAGAAAGTAATCTGTTCAGGTTTGGGGGCATGCCAGACTGAATCCTGGAGTACATTCCTTCCTCTCCATGTTGAGCTTTTTATACTGTCCACACTGGCTCACTTGTCAGCTGTCTAGCTGCTTTGTCTTTACCGATTTCCCTGCTTGTGGAGAGCATATAATTAAATCTCCCTTAAAAAAATAATAATAAAAAATACTTTGCTACTCTAGAATTTTTTGCCAGTGCCAAAGGTTTTTTACCCCATTTTTTTAACCCTCATTTTTCTTCTATAATCATTATTTGATTCCCTCTGGCTGCCTGCTACTTATTTGTAGTAGTACCATTCATCCATTGAGACCTTTCCATCTGTCACACAGCTTTGCTTTCTCTCCCCAGAAGCTTTCTTCTCCTACTGTGCCATGCTTGATTTTTTTTAGGTTTAGTTGCATGTTTGTATGCTCTTTTTAGTATTTTTAAAAATGCTTCGGTATTCAGAACAAATACAACAGGAAGAGAAAAAAAAAATACACGTAGCACAAGAGCAGCTCAAACCCAACATTGTGCACAGAGGCAGGATGACGAGCCTGAGATTCCTGGTGGCCAGACCCTGCTCTCTCTGAATTATTGTTGTTGCCTTCAAAATCTTTCCAATTTTGTGTTAGATAAATAGATGATGTCAGGAAATGTTGCATTCCCTTTGCTGTACTGACTCCCTTTGGTGTATTGATTATAAAGTATATCTGAGGAAAACCAGACATACTGAGGCATAATACTGCGATGACCTAAAGGAAAGAGTGTTTTAAAGGGCCAAACAGTCCATTACTAAAACAGGACCGGGGCACATCTTACATTTAAAATTGAATGAGCAATTTTTGTACACAGAGGTTAGAGTTTAAAAGAATGCAACACTTGTCAGTGTTTCCCAGATGAAATGCAGGATGGGCTAAAGCATAACCCTTAGAGGGATCGGGTTTGCTCTGTGTGTCTTCAGCTCATATATTTAATTGCGATTGTGGTCTAAATGGGATGTTCATGTTTTAGGGAAAAGTCTGTCAAGCATTTCTTAGTTTTTCATGTGACCAAGATATATGCTCTACAGATCTACCTTGCAATTGACTCAAATCTCAAATCCTTTGTCTTGGAGAAGATCTCACAAAATTACATACTTCCAAAAAATATATTTTGAGTCTATCATTATGAGTTTTCTTTTGTTTTCCTCTTACTTTCTCATTGTATCTTCTCATGATCTTGTTTCAAAAGTTCCTGCAAGTGTACTGTGACTCTTAGGATTAGTAAAAAAGTTTGTGATGTGTTCTGGAAAATCCGTTTTCAGTAGAAATACCTTCACTGTTTATAAAATGTCTTCTCTGGCTGTATGGGAAGTATTGATAGTCTCTGAACAAATAGAAAAGCTGTGTGTGTCCTGACTTGAATGGCAATCCCCAGAAATTTTCCTCTGCTAACAGCTATTTTGATGCACTGTTCTGAGAACGAAGTGGGGGAAAAAATCAGAAGCTTCAGTATACACTTGTATCAGCAGATGTCTCAAAATGCATGTATTTTACAAAAATCTTTTGGTAAAGCGTTGCTCCTGTGAAAGTAAGGGTCATTCAGACCCAGCTTTTACTTTACCTGAACTTTATGATGTTTTGCAAATGAAAGTAAATGGTTCCTTTTCTAGGATAATTTATGGGACAGAAAATAATTGAGAAGGGAGAAGGGGCAGGAATGAAACAGAGAAACAGCTCCTTCTGTCCATCCTGATCATTGAAAACTTTTCTATGCTTCTCCTCAAGAATAAATGATTGAAAAATAAAAAGGGCAAAAGTGCTTTTTTGTGTGTGGTCCCAAATTTTATAGTCCCAGTGCAGGATCAATGTATACCTGTGTCATTCATGTCTGGCCTGTCTTCTCTGAAAGACCCTCAGTGTCCCTGTTGCACAGGGAATCCAGTCCAGTGCTTCCTTACATTTACTTTTTCTTGCAGAAATTTAAGTCTATTGCTTCCTATTTTACCCAAAATGGACTTGGCAAATAGACTATTGCACAGTGCAGCTAGTGCTCAAGTTCCTCCTTCCATTTTCTTTAGTTTAAGATTAAACATGACCACTTCCTTCAGGCTTTCCTTGCAGGCCTGAGGATTCACACTGTGCTCCAGCTGGTCCACTTCCTTCCAACATGAAGACTTGGAGCTATGTGCAAAGCTTCAGATGACACTTCCTGGGCTAGACGGATAGATAATTTCACCTCCCTTGCAGATATTGCTGGTTTTCTTTCTTGTAGCCACATCACAATTCTTGACATTTGTTAAGATTATACCTATTCTTAAATTTTCTACTCATTTGTTTGTATTAACTGGAAAGCAAATAGTAAATTTTGGTGGCAGTCTTAGGAGTGTGATGAAAGCAGCGGAGCAGGGACCTTACTACTAAGAAACCCAAATACAACCCAATTGGTGGATATGGTAAGCCAAACAAATGGCCTATCTGATCTTCTGATTTAGTTTTACGTAGTCTTGGAGAAGAGAGTTGGACTCAATCATCCTTATAGGTCCCTTCCAACTTGAGATTATTCTGTTCTGTTCTGTTCTGACCCATGAGGTGATTCTAACATCAGTAACATTCTCTGCATGTATAGGAATATATTCTCATCATAAAGTCAGGAGCTTGATGTGACTGCCTTGCTATTGGCCCTGTTCTGCAAGTGTTTTATTCTCGTATGTGTGAACTTAATGAAATGAAGAGGACAAAAGGGTGGTGTGGGATTGTCACTTAGCCTAGGGAATCGCTAACACTGGAAGAATGCACTGGCCTTTTCTAGTCTTGCCAAGAATAAAAAAAAAATTAAGTGAAGCCTGCTCCTGCAGCAACTGAATATTTTTTTAAAAAATTTTTCTTAACACAGAACTTAACAATTCTAATTTTACACTAATGTCTGAAAGTTACCCAAATGATGACAGTGGTCTTCAGGAAGAAGTCTGGCCACAAGTAGGACTATATCTTCAAGTATATGGTCAGCAGGCTTTTTTTCACATGAGGGAGTTTTTTCTAAGTTATTATTCTTCAATAGGAGTGCATACAATTCCTTGTCTATAGTACTAATTTGAAAATCTACTTCTGCCTTTGTGACTAACACTTTTTGTCTCTTTCTCCTACAATTAACTGCTTCAGCTTTACCTATTAATAGAAGAATTTGTTTTAAAGCTACTGCCTGTTTTTCTCTTCCTTCCTCCTTCACACCATCACTTTAAGACTTCAGAGCCATAGACCAGAGTGCTCGTGTTAAATGAATATATTTGACAGGAGTTAAGTCTTTTGGGCATTGCAATAGGTTTTCCTCATCTTGGCATGTGAAGACTGAGAGTGTTCTTTGACACCAGCAGCAGAGGATGTGAGCACAGCAACTTTCAGGGCATCAGAAGTGTCAGCATAAGGAAAAATCAGCAAAAGTAGACAGTGTTGAGGTAATTTTCCCACACCATGCCATGAATTTAGCCAACTCCTGCTCCTGTGAATTCTGGGCTGACAGAGTTTCCCTCTTTGTTGCTAAATATCACATAAAGTGTTCTGTCAGCATCAAGACTTGTTCAGTCCCCTTATGTAGTAAAATAAAAATATAATCCTTATGCCCATGTTTGAAATTTTAGCATAAGTTAAAGGGAAAAAAAAAAAAGTAAACCTTTCTAACAGGCCAAGACTGCATTTTGGAGGTTCATTTTTCAGAACATCATGTAGTCAATGCTGTCGAGAAGAACTGAAGGCGAAAGATATGTAGGGCACAAGTACTAAAAATTGAAAATCTTACTCCCATTAAAATGCATGGGATTTCTGCCAGTTGCCATAGACATCAGTGGCAGCAGCATCCTGCTATTTTTTCTGTTTTTACTTTTTGCTTTCCTCATATTTGTATTTATTTTTGAATCTTGAGAAAATGAAGTAAAACATACATTACTAGAATGGTTTCCATGGTTTATATCTCAGATCTCCTAATGTTATTAGCATTACAATTATTTACTTACGCTCTAAATTTTATAGTGATGATTAGAGCCTACAGTCAGGAAAAATCGTAGTTACAGCTAGGTTAGAGACATCTGATCCCATGAGTACTGATAAATGTGGTTATTGCTCCGAGTTCTTCTGCACCCAGCTGGGTTTTTGTTAAGGTACTTAAGGGCAAAAGCGTTTGAAAGGCTGGGCTCTCTTTTTGTGTGGAACAAACATCAGACAAGAAAGTGAAAGCTCTGAATCACCAAAGAGAGGTTCCAATTTTAATGTGGGTTTGAAAAGGAGTATTTCTGCACCTGAAGAGCTTTACATATATGCATTACTGGGGAAGTATGATCGCAATACATTTCTTTGCACAGGATTATTTCTTTGCACAGGATCATTTCTTCTGTTTTTCTTGTTCTCTTTTGAATTTCTAGTATCTTTTGTAAGTCATATTTTGCATGTAATCTGGATGCAAAACTGTTGCTCAGCTGTGCACCATGGTCTTCTCTATGAAGTACAACTTGAGGTGAGGGGAATCGCTGCCTGGATGCAAATGCTTGAGAGAGAGAGTAGAAGCTAGAAGTGACAAAAGGCTGTGAAGTCTGTCTTTGAAGGAATTTTCCCCCCTTTCATGTCCAATACACGTCTCTAAGTCAGAATTCTTGCTGCTTCTTTGCATGCTTCAGCAGCAGAGATGTACTGAGAGGTTCTCCTCCACCTTCCATCCCAGCCACTGCCCGGGGGACTGACTGACGCCCAGGGAGTTTGTGAGGGGTTGTCACTGCTGCTTGCCAAGAGCAAAATGTGGGCGCTGGGCTTGGGAATCCAGATGTCGGCAATAACCTGGCTGCCTTCCTTGGGAACTTCTGACTGGCTATTTCGATAAATATGTCTTTCTTTCTGTAGGACCCTACTCAGGAAAAGCATTGATTGAAAAGTGTCAGGAAACACTTGACTGTACTCAAAGCAGTAAAACTTCAGAGTTGAGAATGACTTTATCCATTATGGAAAGAAGCTGCTTAATCTATTTTTCCCAGGTATCTGCCATTGCCTAGAGATCAATCTTTGACACCTGGATTTATCAGAATAAAGAATGTCCTCCTATAAGGAAAGAGGGATCCTGAGTTTCTCCTTTCACTTTCAGTTGATACTGTTCTGCAACTCCCATGTAAGTAGATTCGTTTCAACACAAAATGTGATGCAGCTTCTTTCCCTTTAGATGATAATACTCTTCCGTTTAAAAAAAAAAAAGTTGTTTTAAAATATCTTCTCATCCTTTTGACCTCTAACATAAATGTCATGATGTTTCTTAGTACTGTAGTTAAAATATGTGGTCAAATGGTTTTATTGTGTGGATTGATTAAGGGGGAAAAAAAAATAAACAAGAAACATAGAAAACTTATCCCTGGAAAACATAATTTCCTCAAAGTACAATATTTTTCTCCACCTCATAAATATTATACACGATCAACCCTTGGAAGTAAATAAAATGTAATTACTATTGATGCTTTATACAATGTTCAGCATCTTAAAATGATAATCCAGGCTTAAATCTTTGTATAAACTAAAGTAGTCTGAGTAATTTCACCTTAATTAGTGTCTCTTTTGTTTGTGTAACAACCTATGCTGATTTTTTTTAAACAAAGTTAAATATACAGAGTAAAACAAGCTGCGAGCACAAAAGTTTAAGAATGATTAACACAGCCCTTGCAGTGCTTCTCAATTTCTTTCTGTATGAAAAGGTCGGTAGAGAAGACTGGAGAGATCAGACCTGAACGGTGGGTTACTGCAGGATGTGTGGAAAACCATGAACCGGGTTGTGGTCCTTTCTCATGGTAGATTGTTGGTACAATTTCTGACAAAAGAAAAGGATACCTTAAGCTTCTCAGCTTGTAACATAATCAGTTTTGAGGCTGCATTTTCAGGTTAGGGCAAGAAATGACTCAACCATTCCACACACACCCCCCCCCCCCCGCCAACCTCCATATCCCACCCCTCCTTTTTTTTTTTTTCTTTTTGACACTGGTAAAACTGTAACTAGGTTTTCTGGGAAAATACATCATCCAGTGCTTCCCCACGTCTTTCCTTGAAGTATTTCTTTTGTCTGTCTCCATTACACCCGTGTGCAGTGACACAATGTTTCTGCACAGTGGGAGCTTGCAATCTCTGAAGAGGCTTTCCAGCATTGCTTTTTAGACTGAAATCATTACAATCTTCAATAGCTACTTGGATTTGAAAAACTAGCACATTATTATTCTCTGGACTGTCTGGATGTAAAAAGAGGCTATTTTCTGGCTTCCTTTTATTTTTATTTTTTGTATTTTTTTTTGGTCCCTGGATACACATTGCCCTTACACCTAACTTTATTTTGTTTGGATCTGAATCGGAGCTGCAATTCAGATGTCTTTTGCTGTTTGTGTTTTTCTTTTATGTAGGGTTTTACATTATAAATGAGAAATCTCTGTCAGAGAGATTTATATTTTGGTTATACTTAATGCTTTCGAGTCGCACATCCATTTTTGTATGTGTAATTATCATAGTTATTATTATCACTAACATAGTCTAGCATATTGTACAGTATTTTACAATAAATATTATGATGTGCAGTGTAACAGATGTTTGATAATATGTCTATGATTTTTAAATGCCAACAAGTTGCACAGTTTCATCGGGCATCCACGTCATCTCATCTGATATCCTGTAAACCACAAACTATGTCTGTTGCACCAGTAAAACATTATCCCAAGCCCAGGGACGTTGATACGGTTAATTCCTCATGGGACACAACTGCTGTTGCCTCTGGTGAGAGGAGGAGAGATCGGGGTGCTACCAGCACCTGAGGACTCTGTTGTGAGTGGAAATGGATTAGGAAAGACTTGCCCAGGAGATCCTGGCTCTACTCTGCGGCCCTTCCTGCAGAAAAAGAGCTCCAGACTCCTGCTGAACTGACCAGAAAGGAACCCCCTCTCTAACCCTAAGTCTGGTCTGTGCTTGACCCTGGACACTTGAGCAAGTGATGGCCAAGCATCTAAGAAAGTCAGGGGAATTAAAGACACAGTGCCACAGTATCACAGAGAACATGCATTTCAGCCTGGTTCCTTTTGTGCAACAACTACCAGTCCGTCCCACACGCGCACACACACACACACTTTGCTTTTTGATTTTTTTAAAGGCTAAATCTAAAAAGAACTGTAAAGAGTCATATTATAGACATTTCTAAAATATGCAAAATGGAAAATTCCATTTTGGTGGATTGCTGTTCTGCCCATACAGCAAAACAAGCACACGTATAGGCCAGCACCTAACAGTCTATTTGGTCAAGTAATGCATACAGTGCTTTTCTCTTACAGAATCAGTTTCTGGAATTCAGTTCAATGGTTGCAGCTGTTGGGAAACTGAGGTGAGAAAAGTTACATAGTTTTTCGAGGAGCAGCCTTTAGCTCAACACTAAGCAAATCTCCCCCAGCCCCAAATTCAGTCAGCGCTCTGTCAGTTTGAAGCCAAGGTATCACATGGAGGACTGGGAGTACAGTTTTGTCCCGTCTCCTCCATGACAATTCCCTGTGGGGGACATGGCAGGGGAAAGGCTACAAAGCAGAGAGTGCCTCTGCAATGAGACTTTGCAGCACCTTTTCCAAGCGTGGCCGAGTTCCCAAGCCTTTTTCTCGACCGTGAAAAAGAAAAGGTAACTAAGAGTGATCATGGCTTGCAAGTGTGAATCGAACTTGGCAGCTAAGAATTGCCCAGTTTGGAAATTACTGTATTTCTCAGCGATAGTAACAGCTCTGTAAGAGATACGTCAGTGCCTTGGCTTATCTGGAAGTAATGTAATCTTTAACCAGTTTTCTATTGGTCCCACCTGCAGAGGCTCTGGAGCAAGCTACACAGCTCTGAATAACTGTGGATAAGTCTGTATACTGATGCTCAGGAAATTTTTATTTTGATGGGACACCTAGGTGCACTCAAAAGAAAAGTCAGGCAAAAATTCCTGTGAGTGATTTTAAAAACCAGCTAAAGTCCCTCTGATGCTGTCATTGATATTGGGTGACATAAAACGTGTTGATGTAAGGAGCTATGTTATTGCTGGGCATCGGTTTGATCCCTAAAAGATGGAGAGGCATCTTGAAGCAGTGAACAGAATCAATTCTTTTATCGTCTCTTGAATGACTCAGGCCCAAGGAAAGAAGAACGGAGCACAGCATTTTCCATGAAAATGACAGAGTTGAGTTTCACTCGGTCTTCTGTAGTACTAAGATGCCTGCTGCGCTTATTGATATGTGGCTCATTGTGTTTGTGTGGCTTTCCAAGCATCAGTCCCATCTTTCGTGTTTGCAGTCAGTTGGTGGCCTTTTGGAGATGGGACATCCCTGTCTAACATGTTGCCAAATTAGCATAGAATAGGTGCCACCGACTGTAAGCTACCGTTGGCATTTCAGTACACAACCAGATTTTAATAAGCATAAACACTGGCTTGAATCTATGCCAACGTCTCTCTTGTTGTCTCTGGATGATGCAACAACATATAGTAAAATATGTGCCATGTTTTCCTAACGTCTTGTAGTTACTCAGCATTAACCTGCTGGGCACACTGGGATTCGAAGGAACCTGGACAGAGAAACAAGCTGCTGCTGAAAACAACACGGGGATCAATATCTTGCATTACCGTAGAAATCCTTCTGGGCTTAAAACCTTATTTTCTTGTGTTTGGCAGGGAGCCCCAGAGAGTAACAAGGAGGGTAAATCACAGCAGTTGTAGCAAATGTGTTCCAAGAGAAAGTGTTCCTGGATTTCATGGGTTTGAGGGGTTTTAAGGCCAGAAGGGGCTGTTGGATTGTCTTGTCAGACCTCCTATTTAGCAGAGGCCATAGGACATCCTGGTATTAATCCCTGCCTTACACTCAGTAACTCCGTACAGACAGGGCTATACTTTTCAGAAAGGCAACCAATCTTGATTTAACTTTTGGCAGTGTTTGTTGCTATTCTGATGGCTAATTGTCCTTACTATTATAAATGTGGGTCTTATTTTCTGTTTGCTTGTCTTTGACTTCCAAAAATCAGATCTCACAATGCCTTTTTTAGACTGAAGAAACTTTTGTAATGAAATTTCTGATTCTTGTGTGACTAACTTCTCTCTTCTAACTCTCTCTTTGATAAGGAGAAAACTTCCTTAAGGCCCAAAATAAGAGATAGGCATTCCAAAACTTTAATTCTTCTCATAGTTGTCGATCAGTTTGGACATAACATTAAACCACCCAGCTTTAACTTTTCAGATTCCTATCATATACAAAGTATGCAATACATTCAAAGAGCTTTTAAGTAATAATAACATCCCAAAAAAATTTATTCTTGCAGAAGGGACATTTAGGAACCAGCATATTTTCCCCCTACAAAATCAAATTTTAGAACTCTACTTCCCAAATTAAGACACCTGCATTAGCTGAAACAGTCGTACGTTCCTCAGTTTCGTCTAGTTCAACAGCTAGGTGAGTCGAGGAGAGAAAGGCGTGTTGAGAAGCCCCACGTTTAAGGCGTGATCCAGCTCCTGCTGCCGTCAGAGGGGGTGCTCCATTGAGCGCGCCAGGGGTTACAGCGGGACTCGGCTGAACAGTAGGACTGCTCTTTGCAAAGGTGATACATTTAAATATGAAAAGTAATGAAGTAAGCATGGCAGATTGTGGTTTAGTTGGAATCTAATTTTCATAGCTTTTTAAAAATTAGAGATGTATATCTCTATTGTAAGTATGGAAACATATAAAAGTAAAACACAGGTAAAGAAGATGTCTGCATAAATTAAACTGCGTCTGCTGAAGTTATTAACATCACAAAGCTACGTTAGAGGTAAAATCCTGACCTCACTGAAGTCAAAAAGATGTGCTGCCTTTGACAACGTAAGATTTTCTTCTTGATTTGAATTGGGTAAACTGAATTTACCTTTTACTCCGTTCGAGAGCGTAAATGTAGTTGAAAATATAAACTTAAGGCAGAAAAATTGCTTTTTACCATAGATATGCAGGGGAAGGGAGCAGGGAAAAAGGGAAATATAATTCCGTTTTGGTTCTGTTGAATTATGTGTCAGGGCAGGGAAGCACCATGGGATCTTGGATAGGCAAGAATAGTCTCACCATTTTAAAAGTGTATCATGTTCAAGGATGTACTGGTAACAAGTGGGAAAGGGGTGGAGATATCCACCTCAGGTTATTTTCTAACTTGTTTTCAGGAAATAAGAGATTAAGAAAAACTGCTGTCTATCAGTATGCCATGACTGCAGACGGTGTTAGCTGGCAGGTTTTACTGGTGACACAGGTAAATCCAAATGTGGATTTTTGTAGTCCTGGAGAGGGATGTGGCTGTACCATCCTCATTTCTGTATGGATTTCACCTAGACATCTAGGGATATAACTTAGTGCAGGAGAAAATCTTGAATGCTTAGAGACAGAGAATTCTGAATGCTTATCCTCATTCAGGGGAAACAGCTCTCAAAACCTTTTCTGGATTTTTTTTTTTTTCCTCATAAGGAATTATAGGTGGGTTTTTTAACTTGGCATTTGAAATGGTAGGTTAGGTATTTACAGCCGGCATCCTGAAGAATAACATAGTGTCCCAAACGCAGTTTCATTTCTGTTCTTCTCTTATTTAGGACCTAGAAAGGAAAACACTAATAGGGTACTTCAGCCTTATATGCTGAGTATTTTTTCCAAACAGCAAAACCCTTTTGCTTTCAGAGGTCTGGATAATTTCTCAGTGCATTGCCATTAATGTCTCTGTTTATCTCACTTTATCATAACTTGGAATATGAAGTAACTTCTAATAATTTCACTTTTAGCTTAGCACTGCAGAATCTATTATTCCAGGGCTGGAATCACATGCCATCTCAAAACCCAGCCAGCGCCGTGTAAGTGCTTTGAATGATGACAGATCAAGAGAAAGTGGGCCTGAATACATAATTACTCTAACACGCAGTTAATACTGGTTGATAAAGCTATGGACACACAATTAAGAAAACATGCCTGATAAAACAGGTTTTTTAAATAGACGGGAATGAACTGTAACTACTTACAAAGGCTTGTGAACTTCCCTTCTCTTCCCGAATGTCACTGCCTCAGATTGCCTTGGCAGCCTCATGTATGGTGTTTGCTTCATGCATAATGATTTCCCTTTTTCCCCCCCTTCCTTGAACGGTTTTGCCTTTTCGACTAGTTACTGTTACCACCATTTAATAAGGCTTTCCTTGGCTTTCTAATCGAAAACTTGCTTTTATCTTTCTTCATAAAAGAATTGAAATGGCTTCTCTCAGGTTTCTGTAGCCTCTGGGGAGATAAGGACCCTGCGGTTAACAGGATGAGAGATTTTTGTTTAGAAATTTTTATTTAGACAATGAAAAATGACCTCTGTAAACTCAAAGCTATCTTATTTTGGGGCTTTAGGCTTCTGGCAGATAAATCAATTGGGCCCTTGGGACAGCAAAGGAAAAACCTTTGCAGTAACTATGTCAGGACAACGCAATAGATTTGTTGTGAGGATGCAGTTGTGTTGAAGGTAGAATGCACTTAAAAATAAATATCATTTTATTTTCTATAAAATATTCAGGATTTGGATAGTAAGCTTTTCAGCTGCCACAAGAAAATATTTTTTTGTTTGATATAAACTCAAGAAAAAGCCTGATTTCTGCTGGGAAGGGGGCAGTGGAGGGGGGTGAGTTGGGGGGATACAAAGGTAAGATGTTTTGACAATTAAATATTCAACGTTAGAATAAAGCACTTATGAAATTTTATTTTCTCTGTTTCTCTTTTAAAACAACCCCCCTTTTCACCAATATGAAAGCCTCCATTCTGAATACAAGGGCTTAACGTTGCTCTTTTTTTTTTTTTTTTTTTTATTTAATGATTTAATTATTGCCTAGCTAAGGCTATGGCTTCAACAGAGTATCACAACAGATTTCACACCTATGTGTAACCCTAAAGAACTTTTCAGATCTTCACAGCATGAACTTGCACTACATATTTGCTCTGAAGAACAAGTGTAGCATTTTGCTGCGTGTTCTCTACCTGTTTCATGCAGAGTGCAGCTACAGAGTGAAAAGTTATGCAGACATAAATTGCAAATTTGACAAGGAAGCAAATGAGGAGACAGATGCTTAACTAAAATGTATTGATGTGCAATTGTCAGTGAGTTGGTGGGTGTTGAATAACGTGGTTAAGATGCATCAATGAAGCCTTATTTCATCTAAAATAACTAATGTAAATAGAATTGGAGAGTGTGATACAAAAAGTAATGAAAAGCAGATAAACGCAAGTGAAGCTATTGCCATCCTGTTGCATGCTGACATTTGTTTGTGCAAAACACCCCACCCCCCCCGGCAGCGGGCTCTCGAGCTGCTGGAGAGAAGTGAGGTCTGTTGAGGAGGACGTCTCGACTCCAGTTTCATGTTGGGAGGCAGCCGAGTTTGGCTAGGTGGCGAATTACGTAGTGTGTTTGGTAGTGCTAAATGCCACCAAACTCTTCATCACTATTTACTTGGTTAAGAAAGACAGGACACAAGATGAGAATGGGTTTGCAAGTTTGCTGGTTCTTGGTTACATGAGTGGGTTGGGATTTACATCCTACTTAGCCCTGGTATTTCATTTACAGCTTCTGTTCAAAAGGGTCCAGCTTCCCATTTCTTTCTCTTCCGTCCTTCCTCCCCCCCGAACAACACAGCTTCAGATAAAAATCTTAGAAATTAACCCAAGTACCTTTTACACCCTAATATGACTACTTAGCTGTCAGTTCCCTGCAGGTTTTTTCAGAACATAAAGTTAGCCACAAAGCATCACTCACCTGGATTCAGCAATACCCTTCAGCTGCACCAGTAACACTGGTGTCTTCTGTATCTCATGATCCATGGGGTTGTAAGATGTATGTTTGTAAATAAGATATGAAATAATTTATCAAAATTATAACAATCGGCACAACTGAAGGATACACTCAGAGGTATTTACTGTGAAATAGTAAGCATGATCTCTTTGCATTGAATGAAACTGATATGAAGCAAAGCACCGGAAAAACTGGATCCAAGAGATATTCCTGAAAATGTCCTTTATGGATTTTTAAATACAAATGCTGCAATCATTTTCGTCTCATTTTTTATTTTGCTATTATGGGAGGGGAGAAAACCTTTTGGAGAATGTTTCCATTTTTCTCAAGTTTGCAAATATTAACATCAAGATTCACACAAAAATTACAGTTTTAAACAGAAGAATCTTTTTAGAAAGCCTGGCAATGCAGTTAAAGACAGCCAAAAGACATTTCTGGTCTAGCTGATGTTCATAACACACATGTCCCTTGCAAGATAGAGATATTCTGGAGGAGTTTGCTTCTACAGTTTTATTTTCAGCTTTGCCTAGGAAACCAAGGGCAAGAGCTTATCCTTCGTGCTGTTTAAATGTATGTTTATGACACCAAAGAGTTGGGTGTGGTCACTTTGTGTGCAGAAGACTCATTTTTGAGGCTAGTAGTCCATCTTTTTGCTGCTGCTTGTACTCCGCTGATTTGTGCTCTGTAATCTTGAGGCATTTTGTGAACGTGAAAGAATTTAGCCTTGTAGCCTTACAATACAGGCAGACAACAGTTTTGTCTGCAACGTAACACAGTGGTGGCCAGCACTGGTCCATGAGACACATTTGGGTTGTGAACAGTTCAGGTATGGTTCCCATGCTGGGGTTATTTGCTGCGGGAAAGGCAGTTAGGCTCTCCTCACATAAAACGTTACTGAAAATCAAATCTATGGCAAGATCAGAGAGCAAATCGGGAAAGACTGTTGGGATCAATGGTGTTGGCATCTTGGACACACAGTGCACATCCAGCTCAGCCTTCACTGTTCACCGAAGCAGCAGAGCTCCTGGGGAGCCACCCTTACTGTTCTCCTGTGGTGTTCTTCCTTTGCTTCCTCTCCCTTTTCTCCTCTGAGATACGCGTGTGATTTTGCTGTAGGGTTTGATGTAGGTTTGTTGGTCTTTTTGAGGTCAGTGATTTCCTAGAAGAGTGATTACTCTGCTCATACCTCATAATTATCAAATTCATGTTCCCTTACTCTTTCTGAGTGCTTTTTCATGGGGTCCAAAATTCTATTTTTGAAGGCATAATGTTAATAAATACAGTAGCTAAGGATGGCAGCGGAAGAGAATTCCTGTGCTTGATTATTAGAATCTGAAAAGTCCTTCTAGATTTTACTTTATGAGTCTGTAATGTTATTTATTTTCTTTGCTACCGCTGGGGGAGTTCTAGTGTAAAGAGCTGGTGACATTTGTGTCCATCCTGCTGGACAGTCTGTGTCTTTAGTTTCCCTTCCTGAAGACTTGGTTGATGTGCTGTAGCTTAAAACCAGTGTGTGTGCTAACCCACAAGGCTACATTGATGCTAAGGAAGTTTGGGCTTAACTGTGTGCTGGTCTTGCACAAAAGTTTAGTGTGGACCACAGCCTGAGAGATTCTTTTCCACTAAATTTTCCTGTCAGCACAGCCACTTTAATATCTCTTTGCAATACAAGAAAAATGCTCAGGGATGTTGGTATAAATGTTAACAAAGCTCTTCAATGCCAAGGTGGTCATTCTACAAAGCTGCCATCATCTACTTCTGAGTTTTGAGTTAAGAACTAAAGAAGATTTGGTAAATGGCTTCTCTTTTCCAGTGGAAGCTGGGTGCTATGTAACTTTAATGGCTACTGGGAAAATACTTTACAAGGTATGTTTGTCCTAAAAAAAAAGGAACCCATAGCAGACTGTAACATATAAGGCAGCAAATAATTTCCTTTCTAAATTTTTCTACGTAAAAAATGCTTGCTGTAATAAAAAAGAAAGAATTTGTCTATGTGAACATTTGACTTCCTCATGAAATCTCAGATTTGTCTGAACTGGGCCCTCATGCTGGTTCATGTCCACATAACTCATCCTTTACAGTCATAGACTGATGTGACACAGGGTAATAGAAAGTGATACATTGCCTGAATTTAAAGGAACATGGACTATTTCAGGATTGGCTGTGCAGTATGAGATCTGTATCAGATTTGAAACAAAGCTAACCAAGCAGACAGAGCAGTAAGATATCTATAGCATCCATTAATCAGTATATACTATGCTGGCACTGGTTTCTTTTTTTTTATTTTTGCTTTTCTGTGTGTGTTCACCATCTAACATTTGCTTGCTGCCTTTTAAAACTAAGACAAAATACACAAGGTTACTTGGGAAACCATTTACAGATCTTTTCTCCTCTCTGTTCTTTTATTTCAGTGCAAGCAATCATATTTCTCTAACCCCAAATACCCCGTCAGATTTGTAGATCATCAGTATGTCTACATCAGCTTATAGTTGTTAAAATACCAAGGAGTCAGTATTGTTCTTTGTTGTTTAAGTGTTCTTTCTGTGAGTACGTGTACTTTCATGCCTGTACATATGACAGAATCTAACGACTGGAGTGCCCATACCAGAACATTCCTACCAAACCTACCTTACCATTAGTTATAGCAAACAGTGAAATTTGTTTAAATTTCCTTGGATGTTAGTTAGTTCCTTGCAATCCCAGATTCAAGTTCTTACAGAAGCAACACAGCTCTTCACTGTTGAAAGGCCAGTGCACTTTTCTGCACTTAAAAACTGAGCTTTTTATAATCTATATGATTCTGAGGAGCTGAAGACACACTTTATGCAAGGAAAAGGGTTTGCCCTATTGTCTTCAGTCTTTCTCTCCGGAGCCTACTTGAGAAAATGGACAGAAACTCCAGACACCCCTTATTTGTCTTCTGAAAGAACAGCCATCAATGGTGGTGTTCTGCACACTTCCCTCCAACAGCCAGCAGCTTACTTTGCCTTTGCATCAACTTGTCCTTTATCTCTGGTTAACCCAAGTCTAGCTGTGCTCTATCCGTATACTAGGAATCTCAGTAGAAAGACTGTCTTCTGTTATGGTGGCCTTGGTGCAGAATACTTCAGTAGACTGCTTGTATTAACAACTGTGGTATTTTAAAACAAATAAGTAGAGCTAGCTTCTTATTTTGACTTTTTATTTTGATTTTGGTTAACTTGTAAGCCTTTTGTTAGAAATACCATGGAGAAGAAAGCATTTTTCTGATGCTTTACAAAAAGCTTTTCAAAACATACATGTTTTTTAAAAAGATTTTCGTCATACAATATTCCTTCCTTCCATTTAGAAATTTCACACTGTGCCCCCTCACTGCTCTATTATCTTCTATCATCCCTCTCCTGGTATGGTATGTGTTTTAAAAGATTTTTTTAGGAAAGGAGTTCTTATTAGGAGCATTCTAAAATGTTAATTTTTATGTGTTGCTTCCATCAAAGGACTATTCAGGTTGTCCAAAGTGAAAATATGAACCAGACAATCACCAGCGCAATTTGTTTAAAAGAAAAGAACTTTTTTTCAAGTTGTCAAAATGTTGTGTATCAGAGACTTTGCATGTTAAGAACCTTTCTGCTGAGATTGTTGTGACGGAGAGAGGACAATCCTTGCACTTAGCACAAATTATGCACTCAGCAAACAAATAGGTTGTGTATCTTTAAAAAGGCTTTCATAGCAGTGTATTTCATATTTCCTTACAAAAATTAATGCTACTTTCTCCATAGTATTGCTGTGACATTGTGTACGATATAAAGTTTTGAAGCCAGACACCTTCTAGCGATGGGAACTTGAGATGCAAAGCCTGCTGAAACCATCTGAACTGCTTCAAAAAGAGCATCCTCTTCTCAGGGATCAGCTATTTTTCTCGGGTTTGAAATTCTAACCTGGTAAATAGCATCAACTGGGGACTTTTCCCCCAACTCTTTTGGAGAACCCCACAGATATGAATATCTTCAAAGGAGGATCTGTTAAAAAATGTAACAGTCTTCAAAGGGGAAACACCACCTTCAGCAATCTGAAGTTCTTTAAAGTGGGAGCCCACCAGCACTATGAATCCTCAGAGGACTAACACCCAGAGCACTGTGAAAATTTGTAAGAGAACAAGCCCTCTCTCCCGAATACCCAGTAGGCTATTATTTTCCTTTAAAAGGACTCTTACATGTGTACATTTATAATTACAGAAAGGGTCTTATTTAACCAGAGCCCTGTAGAACTCTCTTACTTTTAAAAACAAATATTGATAAAAAGAAAAGAATGACAGAGGAAAACAATTTGACTTTGTATTTTCTTTTTTCTTCTTTTATTTATAACTGATCTCAATATAATACACCAATAACACTTGGCTCGTGTAGCTCTTTTGATCTCTGGAACTCAAAGTATTCTTCGAGAGTTGTGAAGAAATATTCTCTGAGCACAGTTATGCACTTATACTGCTGGTTAACTGGGAGTACAACTACTCTGTCAGGAAGCACATTTATCTCTTTTGTACCAATGCTGGGTAAGTTCTTTCCAGAGATACTTTCTCTATTAAATATTCAAGGTTTTGGGTTTCTCCCCGCTCCCCTTGTATTCTGGCATTTTGTTATGCAGGAAGAGCTAATTTAGACATTAAACTCATTATCGATTGCCAGACTTAGCTTTACAGGCATGCCACGTGAATGCCCAGATCAGTTGGGCAATGAGGCCAGCTGGCCAGAAGGGGAGGAACGCTGAGGTGGCTTGGGCTACTCAAGAGCATCCTTGGGTACCTTTCCAGATATGAATGCAAGCATGTTCTTCAAGCAGGAGTGAATTTATCATGGGTTGTTGGGAAGCAGAAGAGCCCTGTTTTGCTGAGATGGAGAATGGTTTGCCTGACAGAAGGTGCCTGTATCAAAGCCAGTACCAGTATCTGAAGTCCGTTCCCCTGAGTCCCAAATCAGAAGAGGGGGGTGGGGTTTGGGGTTTTTTTAAATTTGTTTTGTTTTGTTTGGTTGGTTTTGGTTTTGGTTTTTTTAGGCTTTTGCCTCATCAATCAGTAATACAACCATGAAGGAAAGAATTCTTCCTGACCTACAGAGGCTGTGAATGTATACTCTGAACACTGCGATTTATTAGTAAAATTTGTTGAAGAAATGATAGGAGTAACTTTACCTGTACAAGCAAAAATATCATGCTCCATTCATGTATTTATTAGCTTCTTTTCTTTCACAATGCTGTATGATTTATGGTTTCTAATGCAACTGTAAAATCTGAATCTTTCATATCTTGTGTTTAGTGATGTTTGATGGTTTGATTTCCTGTTTCTAAATGGATCCAAAAATGTGTGCCAAGAATATGAAGCCTGATAGTAGCCTCATCTTCCACTGTATGAAGGGAAAAAAAGAATCTTTTGCAGTAAATGCTAAATATCTTTACACTTCTTTGATGATAGAATAGTCTGATATTTGTCCCTTTTTTTCTTACTGAAAATAGCATCTTCTGGTTTGGAAGTTACTCAGATGTATCCAGTGGTGATGCTTGGGTCTGATACCAATAAACAGGTTTATCCCATTCAGCAGGCTAACTGTAATTTGCTGTGAAGCACTGATAGTTGCAGCAGTGTGTATATCCAGCAGCACCATTGGGTCAATCCACTTGCAACATGTGAGGAAAAGAAGTTAATAAGCAAGTCAAAGGACACTTTGATAGCTCTGGGCAGGCTGCAACGAGTCTTTAACTAGTTGGAGGAATTTCCTTCCATTATGAGATCTGACAGTTTGTCCCTCCATCCAGATGTGACAACCTTTTACTAACTTTTTTTGCTAGCATTTAGGCCAGGTGGGAGAATTTGATAAAAGAGAGATAACGATGTTCAGAGCAGGCTTTCTATTGCTGTAAAGCTCTCATGGAGTCTCACTGAAGTATAGCCCCACGGATGAGTCCAGATCTCAGAAATGTGAATGTAGACATCGATGTAACTAATGCTTCTGCTCTGCAAAATCTTGTTTTGGTTGTGAAGCCAAAGAAAAAGGACAAAATTAGCAATAGCGTATCTGAATCTCTCCTTTAAAAAAGAAAGTTTAAATTACTCGCTGAATACATTTGTTCGCTGGATCCTGCTGAAGCAAACTCTCTATCCCAAAATGCAGCACATTAGTCATAAGAAACCAGAATTTAAAAGTATTGTAAAAACCAGCTGCATTCATTCTTACTGTAATTATGTTGCATTCAATGGAGTTACATCAGAGACAAATGCAATGTGGTTATTCACAGGAGCTGGGAAGCATGTTTTTTCCAGTGAATCTTACTTAGTCTTCATAATGCAAAATTTACAAAGCTACTGGCAGAGGAGAATGGTGCACAAAATGGCTGTAACACCTGTATTTTCCCACTCTTGTGTTAACTGCTTATAGTGTAGCAGCCTGTCGTGGTTTTACCCCAGCCGGCAGCTAAGCACCACGCAGCCGCTCACTCGCTCCCCCCCCCCCATCGGGATGGGGGAGAGAATTGGAAAAGTTAAAGTGAGAAAACTCGTGGGTTGAGATAAAGACATTTTAATAGGTAAAGCAAAAGCCGCGCGCACAAGCAAAGCAAAGCAAGGAATTCATTCACCACTCCCCATGGGCAGGCAGGTGTTCAGCCATCTCCAGGGAAGCAGGGCCCTGTCACGCATAACGGTTACTTGGGAAGACAAACGCCATCACTCCGAACGCCGCCGCCCCCCCCTTCTCTTCCCCCCAAGCTCCTTATACACTGAGCATGACCTCATATGGCATGGAATATCCCTTTGGTCAGTTTGGGTCACCTGTCCTGTCTGTCTCCTCCCAACTTCTTGTGCACTCCCAGCCATCCCGCTGGCAGGGCAGTGCAAGAAGCAGAAAAGGCCTTGGCCCCGTGTAAACACTGCTCAACAATAAGTCCATAGAACAAAAACATCCCCATATTATCAACACTGTCTCCAGCACAAATCCAAAACATATCCTCACACTAGCTACTATGAAGAAAATCAACCCTCTCAGCTAAAACCAGGACACAGCCTTAAACAGTAGTCATGAACTGCAGAGCATTTCTCCATTTAAAACAAAAAGCCATCACCTTTAAAAAATGAAATATTTGAGGCACACTCTAATGTTCAAGCCCAAAAAGGAAATAAGAAGACTCTTAAGTTTCCCGAATACCGTCCCAATTATATTTCATTTAATAACATTCAGTGAAATATCTGGTGGCAGGGGAAATGAAACTACATGATTTTATGGGATCATTCATCAAGAACTAATTGAAGCTTTCATACAGTTTAGTGCTGATAAAACACTGTAACAATAAACAATAACAAAATTCACCAGAGAAGGATTTGTTTTGCCGTGAGGAAAATGGTTCAGTTTCATCCTGGGGATTCCTGGTTAAAAGAGTCTCCAATTTAAAAAGGGATAAGCACAGGCTCCTGTGCATAATGACAGAGTGGGAGCTGTGGCAAATGTATTAGTATTGCTCCAGTGGAGCTATTCTCATTCTAAGTATTTGCTATTGTGTGTGGCTGAGGCAGGATGCATAACGACCAATAGGATTTTTTAAAGTTTGATTTATTTTTTTCAGCAGTTCCCATGTAGTTTTATGAAAAGTAAATTACAGCTACAGTACAAGCAACTGAAGTTCTGATTCTAAATTTACTAACTAATCTTAGATTCATTGATTGCAGAAAAGTTGTTCTTCTTTCCTATATTTCTTCACGGAATCAGGCTAGTCTTACAGTGATAGTTCTTTCAAACACATGCTAGAGTGATGTCTTGTCAATACTTAAGTTGTTGAGATAAAACATGTTGTCCCTTTATTTCTGATCTATTTTCTCTGACTAGAACATTTTGGCAGTCCAGAAACACAACAAAGATTATCAAGAATGTATTACTTTTGATTTCAAGAATGAAAAAATGGAAGTTTCATCAATCTGCATTAGGAACCCAGGGAGATTCCTAGGAAGGTGGCAATGTAGTCCAGTGGTTTCAGACCTTGCTATGCCACCTTGAGCAAATCACTTCAGTTCTATCTTCTCCTCCTCCTTTCTGCCCGTTTCAAGTGCAAATCCTTCTGGAATCAGAAAGTTTCATGCCATCTGTTTGTAGGACATACTGTCCAGTGAACTTGTTTTGTCAGCTAGATCTTCTAAAAGTACCGCAAAACAAAACAACCCTGTAATTCATAACACTAATGATGCAGCACAATTCTAGATGGGTGATTTTATCCTAGATTATACAACAGGAAACATCATGTTGCTATGTCCAAATGTAAGAGTTGATCTTCTACTCACTTTTGCAAAATCCAAGATATTGGAAGATAATTGATCTTTCTGGATGATTGTATCAGAGGAAGGCAGGAGAAGCAATCATATTTTGATAATTAAGTCTACCTTAGTGTTTTGCTTATTGGAAGTGTAAAGTGTATATATATATCCATACACACACTCTCCTCAAATTTTAGTGGTTTGTGTTCTTTATTTTCTTGGGGGAAGTAGAAGACTTAAAATATCTTCAAATAATAGTTGGAGCCTGTCTTCCCTGTGTCTGATACCCATAGTAACAGAATCGATAGGGCATATTTTTTCCTCTCAGATACACATGTACAGATCCATCACCTTAAAACAGTCATTGCTATCATGCTCTATGCTGTCATGTTAGCCTTTAATACTCCTGCATCTCTATAGCAGCTGTAAAAGCTATGAAAGGGCACTAGCTTGATCAGACCAGTGAACCCAAGGTATGGTGCCTTATATCTGATGACAGATAACTTTGATGGACTTTCAACACTCAGGCAGGTCGGGACTGCAATTATAGATGTGTAAATGTAAAAGCAAGGTTCAGATTTGGGCCGGTCAAAGACCAGAATTGATTGCATCTACCTCCATGTCCCACAGGATGTGAATGTCCCCAAAGTTTGGAAATATTTCATTTGAACTTGAATGAGAGATGATATAGAAGTGAAGTGAGCACATGAGGTCATGATATAGGAGTGGCTGATCAATCTTTATGTAATGGTAGATGCCTTTAAGTCACTGGTATGCAGAGCTTGGATAAACCCTGAGCTTTCAGAGTGTTACATATTATCAAATATTACTTTTCTAGATAAGTTGAACTGATATTTCTAGGGATATGGCTACATGTTCTGCGTTTAATTTAACCCAGTACAGTTTATTAAAAATAATAATCTGATATTTCACATTGTAGTAGTAGAAAGAGGATGTAATGTATGGATATAACTGTTTTCTCTGAGTATATAATTAAGCAAAAAGTTGCTTTCAGCAGACAGCCAAAAGCTAGATGATATCTTTAGGATTGCCTTTTACAATTCTTTTGAGGCTTCTGAATGGTCACATATTCCAAGCATTTTCTTCCTCTTGCACTTCTACCGTCTCATTAATTTTTTCTTTTCCTCTTCATCTTTCAGTGCCTCACTTCATCTTCTTTCCATAGTTTCTGTATAAATACTTCCGTCTTGGCCAGCACAGGCCCAAAAACATAAAAAATGGAGCAGATTCTCAAGAGGAGAGCCGCACTAAATCCAGACACCATCAGCTGGGCACAGAAAGGATGCAGTAGTTTGCATCGTATCTGGGGACTATTTGTGCTCCAATTGACTGAGATATGACACTTACCTCTTCCATTATCCATGCTTAAAAACAGTCGAAATGGAACTAGCAGATGTGGCAGCCAGCACTGTACTCATCCCTTCCTGCTCCACATTACGTGACTGCGCCCTTTTAGGAGCACAATCTTTAAAGCAGGGAATACAAATTCTTGTGGTGATCTGCCTGACTTTGGCTGACAAATTCTGTGTACATCTTATTGCTTAGCTGAAATGTGTTTTATCCAAATTTAAAAAAGTACAGATTTTGGAGAAAATTGTGTGTATCATTGTGATACATTATTCCTTGCATAGCAAGCAGAACTTTCTCTGTTTGAATGGGATTATTCCAAACATCTCTCTGATTCCCAGAGACAACGCATTCTTTATGAAAAGAGCATGCACAAGCCATCAAGGTATTCAAAATCCAAGTACTGCATATTTCTCAGTCAATGTGTGCACTGACAGTTTTACTTTTAAATTCTACATGATTAACTATATTTATTGAACTATCATCTAATCTTGTTTTAGTGCAAGAAGTTAACCTTTGACTTTTGATCATTTTCAGCATTTTCACGGGTTTGTAGGCTGGTTTTCAGTTTGCCCAGAAATGTATGTGAACTGATCACAATTAAAGTGAGAAGTTAGGAGAGAAGGAAGTTTGATTTCTGCCTTGTACTATTTTCATAGTCTGTTTTTTCTTTTTTTTTTTTTTGTGGCTTTTTATTAACTCAAATTAGAAAATGCATAAAGAAAAGCTGTGTGAAGTCCTGTGATCAGAACCAATAATTTCTATGCAATGGCTTTTGCTGAGGCTGCCATTGAATTTTCACTAGTAGGATAAGCATCCTCAAATTTAAGCTTTGATTCAGAAAAAACATCTAAGAATATCACTAATTCCCACTGATGTAGACAGGTGCCTAATTTGCAGTATATATTAGGACTACCCAATTGCTCTAAATTGAACACAGGCTTAAATACTTTGCTGAATAAACCCTTACCATTGAAATCAAACCATGGAAACAATTCAACTGCACTGGAATCAGCCACAGTTATCTATTCTATAATGAATGGAAAGCTCTCTGAAGGGTAGCAGTTGTAGCACTGATAACATAGATGCTTGAGGAATGGAAAAGATCTCACCAAGATGTGCATGTATGTCTAGAATATTCTTTTATTTGAAAAATAGGTGTAAAATTATACATAATGAGTAAAAATAGGATTTTTTTTTTTTTTAACTTCTCTTATGTACAAAGATGAATCAGACAGAAATCATTCTTGGTTACTTCTTGTCTATAAGTATTCTAGACTGGAAGATTTCTATAGGAACAATGTGGGAAATGTATCAAGTTGTGTCTCTTTCTATGTTAATAGATACATGTTCAGTCTATAGTGCCTGCCATTTAAGCATTTTGAGTCATCTGTGTTTGAAGCTTTGCATGTCTTATGTGTAATAACATAGACTTTCAGTTGTTCCTCCTGCGTGCTGTGCGTGCCTGACAGGATAGAAAGAGAAATTCAAAGATGCTGTTTACTGTTGCTATTTCCTAGTACCCAACTTCAGCCTGGTACCTTTAAATTGTTCTAAGTTCTGCTGAGTGACTTTTTTCCTCAAGTGACTGATATTTCACAAGAAAAGAACAGTACTCCTTACATACTGTTATTCTTTAGGTCATGTTTTTTAAGGCAAGGCAAACTGTAAAGAGCCTCGGAGTAACGCACATATAGACCGTGGTGATTCTCCCATTCTTGCAAAATTTCTACACGGCTAGCTGTGTCAGCTTTATTATTTATTTTCAACATCAGACTCTATAAACTGGGAAAACAAGGAACAGGAGCATTAAGCATGGAGTATTATATTAACATCTCCTAAAATGGTCAGCAGTGGAATTTAGGATTAAATGTATCTAAACTAACTTTTGATGTCTGCAGTGCCCATATCTCTATCTGAGTTTGTCACCCCAGATTCCTTCTTTAGTGGAAGGGCACTTTCATGTCAGTATTCCTCTGACTTTTATATTAGGTATATATTTTAGGATATAACAAATCACATATTGTAAATATCGATATTTAGTCAGATGAAACCTATGTCTGGTATCTTAATTATATACTTTCATCATAGACATTTTTGCTTTTTCTACCCAAAAAGCTGTCTCTGGGCAGGCTCCTCTTACAGTGTTTCAGTTTCTGTTTTTGTGTGACAGAAATAACAGTTACATTTGAGGTGGTAGAATAATAAGCAAGTCAAATAAAGAAAAGCCCTGGCCTTACCTGGGATCAGAATGCCTCCTGCTCTTTCGTCTGAGTCTGCGCCTGACTGTGCTCTTCTTGTTTCGGAGACATGCCAGAATGCTTAAAGAGAGGAATAAAAATAATAATAGTAAAAAAACTGGGAATAAAAGACAGAAATAAAATACTCGGTGTTCAACAGTAGACAACATAAATAGGAAGACAGGAGTAAATGGGCTCACTTTTATTTCATCAATTGTACCACAGCTGGAGGAAATTCTACAGTAGGTATCTGGTTCAGAAAAGCCTATGGCATAATCCACCACATAACAGAATACTTCCTGGCTCCCTAAAAATTGCTTACAATGTGCTAAAAAGCAAAAGAAACATAACCAGAACGTGACAAAGGAAGAGAGAAGATCAGACATTTCACCAAAATCTTAAGTGGTGAGAGAGTTTGTTAAAGAAAATGCAGATCTGTCAAAATGCAAGGAAAAGAAAAATACCTCGAACAGTACCTGTCAGTCTGGGGAAAGCGATTCCTGATGACATAATATCTGCAGCTGGTTTAACCTTGAGAAAGTGAGCAGGACCCCAAAGCACACGCCAGCTCATCTCATTTTTTTACAGGGAGAGCCGATGCTCCTTTCTGCCTCGGATCACAGCCACTTTTCAGGCCCCAGGAAGGTTACAAACACTCACAAACCATAGCTAATCCACACCTTGAAGGCTCTCCCTGCACCTTTCCGATGCCTACAAAACCCATCAGGAGGATGAAGTAACACCTAAAGGTGTTATGAAACAAGAGCACTACAGGTTCATGTCAAACCCTCCTAGAGATACCACGACATCGAGCACCCCAGACCTCCCAGTCCTACTCTGCCCCAGCTGAGGGCTGTCATTGCTGTCTAAATTGCTAGAGACAGGGAGGGTACTGCAGAAATATTCTTGCATGCATACCTTTTTTTCTGTTTCTTGCACAGTGCTTTCCCTATTTTCAGTCTTAATTTTAACACGTTCCTTGACTTGTTAATCTGTTTGCAAGGCTACTCCAGCATTTTACCAGATAACTAAAGAACAATCTCAGATGGAATAGTTTTAATTTCCAGTCTGAATTTATTTGTGACCAATTTGTAACCATCTAATTGTGTGCCTGCACTAAATGGGAGTTTTCCCATTGAGTGTAATTGGATCAGGCCCCAAACCGCAAAGACAGCTGCTTTTATTACGGTGTGGAAAACAGGCAGGGTCTGGGTGTTACTCTGTAATGACAGCAGTAAATTATATTCCAAGGGCAAGATCAGAAGCTGGTGTAAATCAATACAACTCAACTGGCTTTTTAAAAGTTATATCAGTGTGCGCAAGCTGCTACTTTGGCCCAAACATTTTTTCAGTAGATTTTAAAGCTCGGCCTGCTGCATAATGCATGCCAAAGAATTACTTCCAGCAGCTCCTGCACCAAGCCGAAAATGCCTGACTGAACCTGGACTTGTATTTTAGAAAGTCATCCAAACTTGATTTAGGGAGTGTATGTCATGGAGAATCTACCACACTCTCAGAGACATTTTTCAAATGCTTACTCTTTGTTAAAAAAAACCCACTTTTTTTTCTTCCTCACTAACATGTCAGGTTCTAGCTAGCCCTCCTAACTTTTTTTCCTACTAGATGTAAAAGCCTCTTCATTCCAATTTCCTCTTCTTGTCTTTATACTTCTGCAACATCGTTGTGACAGATTTTAGTCTCTGTGCTGGGATACTGAGTTGATTAAACTTTTATTTTATTCTGTCATTGTTTCACAGTTTTCCAATTCAAGTGTTTTCTAAGGCCTTTCTAATTTTTCAAACTCACTACACTGGTTGCTTTGCAGGCAAGATAAGTAGGTAGCTTCTGATGCAAAAATTTACAGTCTAAGACATTTATCTAGAATTAGAAAAAATAATATTTGACTGTGTCTTGGGAGAGAAAATGAAAACTACCAAACAACAGCTACATTAATTTGACTATGGTTTAGCGTGTTTATTGGGCATGATATATGTAATGGAATTACTCTGTGGAACAGTCTCTGTTATTCTTTTTGAGTATATACACACAATTCACTAATTTCTCTACATCAGGTGAGATTTTGAAAGGCATGAAGCTACACTGCTTGAAGCTAGTTCTGAAAGTTTAATCAACTTTGATTTCCCTGAAGATAACACTAAAACTCACTAATTTCAAATTAGGACAAATAAAAAGCACAGTTTTCCTGATCAGAAAAATACTAAATATACTATTGCGTGTTTGTTTTTGTAAAGGTAAAAGTCTTGGTGACTCTGTAGCTAACTTCTATGCTTGGTATGTTTTTGAATATGTTTTAAAGTTGGCCAGGCAGACAGTGCCCCAACCAATTGCCACCCTCAGGTTTCAACAGTAATGCTCGGGAGTAATAGGAAGGCTGCGGTGGCAGTTTTAGTACTTACCCTTTATTTCAAAAGGAAATTTGGCCAGAAAGGCTTTACTAGCTTGAGAGTACAACTAAGATTGTTACTGCAATCCAATATATGTTCATTGTTACAAGAGCTTCAACATTATGAACCATTTTGGAACATCTAACAGGGATAAAACACATGAGGAGTAGTAACAAATAAATATATTTACAGAATTGGAAGTGGGAGGAAGTGTTAAAAAAAGGACAAATATAAGGAAAAACAATTAAACCAAAACATTATCAACTGGTTCATTAAAACATAATAAGCAATTAAAAAGCCAGCATTTATTTAGCACTGTGAGAATAATCTGAGTATGAGCCCTGTTAACTTCAGTTGTCCAAATCAAGGAGGATCTGTCAAGGAGGTTCTCATCAATCTCATATAATGACTACAGAAGCATTTAGCTGATCTGAGGGGCACAGCTGGATTTTCATCCAACCCTTTCATTTGGAAGCTCTAATTTAACACTTAGAGGAAAACTCCTGCGTTGCTCTGTCAAACTTTGTCTGGATAAACATTTTTTTTTTAAAAGAAGAATTCTCTTGGTAAATAAAATACCAAAGTAAAAAGTATTACTAAAGGTATATCTGTGCAAGTTGCATTAATTTTGCAGTGGTGAAGGATGCATCCCACAGAGATGGTTTCACCAGGCCATCCTGATAACTCAGCCTTGCAATGATATGTTGTGTGATTTAGACTGAGATTAGAGTACGTCTCAAGAAAAAAGAGTAAGAAAATTAAGTTTACTCCCGAGATTGACAGGAGGGTAACAAAACCCCACAGACCAATGTGAAAAACAATCCCGAAGCCAGAAGGTGTTGGGTTATTCACAGCACAAATTAAAAGAGGGATAGGAGGAAGAAGGAGTTGCAGATTTTAAATGTCTGCATACAAGATATATGGGCGGTAAAGAAGAAAATTTAGGAATCTTAGTACCTGACAAAAATTATAATGGACATTGTGGAATAATTTCCATGATCAGAGAAGGAACATAAGTTTGTTTAGGAAGTTTAGGAAATATTAGGAAGAAAAGAGAGGGGATATTGCCTTGGTGGTATTGTATAGGATATAGATGTATTTAAAGTCTCTGGGGAAAAGAAACAGAATGCCGTGTAGAGATCTACCAGAGACTATGGAAGTAGAAAGATAAGAAAGAGGAAGAGGGGTTGGGTTTGTTCTTTTTTTTTTTGGTGACTTTTTTTTTTTTTTTTTTTTTAATGGGAAAAAACCCTCCCAAAATTGTAATAGCATCATTCACAGCACTGGAGATTTGAACCACCTGAATATCTGTTGGGAGGGGAGTGCAGCAGGACCCTGACTGTGTGGTAAGGTGTATTGCTGAACATTTTTTGGTACAGGAAGTACAGAAAACAACAAGAAAGGAGGACTTTTTCATTCCGTTCTAAGCACTGGGTTCAGAAGTGCCCAGAGAAGTCTAGGAACAGCTAGCTAGGCAGCAGTTCTGCAGAAGGGTGTTATGATGTATAAGGAATCAGAAGTTGAACATGTGTTAATTACACATTATCCTTCAAGAGGAACATCAAAACCTGCATTGCAACGTGCACTCACTAGTACACTTACCTGCAAGACAAGGGAGGGAATTGTCCCTTCCTCTCAACACTGGGCAGGCTACTCCCTCCTTGGCACTGGGCAGCCTTCAGCTTCTATGTGCTTCGTGTGGACCTTGTTCTTCAAGAAAATGTGGAACAATTGAGGTCAGAAGAATGATAATCAGATGTCCAGAATATTTGATATAAGAAGCAACATTAATTGAATTGACATATTTTAGGTTCAAAAAGAAAAGATAGGGAGGGCAAGGAAGAAAGATGATACCTATCTTTCATTATATGAGACATTTCAGGAAAAAAAGAAAAAAGATTGAATAATCAGTTTTCCATGTCAGAGTGGCTGGGAAGGGAAGTAACAGAATAGAATTGCAGAAAATCATGTCTGATATGAGTTAAACCGTCCTAGTGATAAAAATCATCAATAATGCGGAGAAGATGATCTAGAAGGGTTATTGAGTTCTCATTACCAGGAGATCTTTTAGAACAGGCTAGCTATGTACATACCAAGGATAAAAGATGCATAATATTTGAGAAGATAAAATAACTGATTTCTTGAGGTTGTCTCCAGTTCTGACTCTAGTGTGTCTTATTCCTAACTTCGAAGGTAATAATTTCCAGGAAATGAGGTTAATAAAGACAGGAAGAAATTTGTTCTGCACAAAAATCAATAAAGAGACATAGTCCAGATAAATTGCTTATTTTCTACAGCTTAAGTCTGCAATAAGATATATGCCTTTATTTAATGAAACTTCCAACATTTCTACATATTAATCTTTCTAATATTTAGTGATTCATAGGTTTACAAGTTCACACTATTGGGATACTCTGTAGATCAAATTTAGCATGCTCATACCTTTGCAAAAGAAATAATTCATATTTATTTTAAGAATATTTGCTGCTACATCTTCTTTGAGATTTGTAACATCTTATCTTTTCCATTAATTTTATTCACACACTTGGGTTTTCCTTTTTCACACAAGAGGTTTTCCTTTTCCAGGCCCTGGTGAGTAGCCTTCCTTTGTCTTCCGTGTACTCATATAATAAATGTAAAATTTTTGGTGTGATATAAAAAAATGTTCCTCTTGATATCATAAAATAAAATTAGGGAATATTAGTTAATTATATTTTTCTTTGCCTGAGGAAGAAGGCTTTGGTTCATTCAGTCACACCACAGCTGACATCATCCATATTTGTCATAGTCAAATATGAGTGCTGTAGGAGAGATAACAGAGGCTAAAGTTTTTCAGATTAGGATGGAGTGGGAAATCATTTTTATATTTAGTGAAATTTTTGAAATATTTCCAAAGTTTCCTATTCTTTGTCAGGACAAATCCTAAATATTTCTGATTTTTTTTTCAACTTTCTATCTGTTCTTCCATTTGGAAAAACATACATGAACCTGAATAGAGTGGTGGAAAAGAAGTCACTAGAAGTATAGTATATACAAATTCAGGTCCCTGCGTACCTGTTCTTTGCTTCCTATCTAAATGGCCTGACCAAAAGGTTATCAACTATTCAGAAGTGATTTTTTTTCTCATCCTTTATTTGGGGGAGATGTTAAATAATTATTTCTAAATTAATGAATAATTAATTATAAATAAATTGTTTATAACAACTTGCAAGTGCATCTTGACCCTTATTATCTTACCTGTCTATATGCAGCTTGACTGATCATGGTGTAGTTTCAGAAGACAAGCTAGCTAATTTTTTTCCAAGATCCATTCAACCTAGCTACAGGATATTCATGATAAAGTTACTTTCCCACAAATAGTTGTTTTGGTAAATAAGCAATTTCTGTCCACAAATCATTTTGTCAAAAACGTATAACCAATTATACTTAAGACATATCAGCAGCCAATGCAGGAGACATCCTAACAACAGCTTCAGTGAAGTTATGTTTATTTATCAAAAGTAAGAATATGGTTCATACTCGGGGGCTCAGTCAATATGTGAAAGGTGTAAGGTGAGTATTAGTATTTTCTTGTAGGTGTCTCTGTTGGCTTTTTAAAATTTTATTTAGCTACATCAAGATTTGGTTGTTTATGGCTGCTGTATATTTAGAAGTTCCTGGCTAGAAGGAGCAAAGCGTAAATTCTCAAGTAGGTCATCTAACAAAGAGCACATTTTTCTCTCTCTGTTTTTTCGTATCACAAACCTAGAATTCAAAACACAGTATTTTAAGAGAAATCTGAATTACTAGAACAAAATTATAATTTAGGTACTGCAATAAAAATCTAACAAAGTAAAACCAAAACCAAAACAAACAAACAAACAAACAAAAAACCAAACCAAAACCCAAATCCATACCTCTCCCTCTTCAGTATTCAGTCTTTGTTATAATACCACATGCATCCAGACCCTCTTTGCTATATGTTCTCTGACCTGTTGTTCTGCCTTTTTGTTGTTTTGGACCTTCCAGTGACTTTCCCAGTGACAGTTGAAATACATAGGCTTGGATTTTTTCCAGGGAGCTCTATTGTTATAATTTTGTATGACTGACATAAATATTTTTGATGGAATGCATTATAGGAGCAATAGGCATTGCAATTTCTTCCTGAAGTACATAAAACATGCAAGTTAAAATACTGCCAAGTTTTCTGGCCTCTTCTGCCTATATAGATACACTGAAAAAGCATCTGCCAAGGAGTATCACATCCTTGGTTACTAGCAAATATTTTTATTGGTATGTAAATCATGTTAGAATTTCTGCTTTTACACTTTATGACGTGGCGATGCATAACTACAGCAGCACGTTCAGCGTGAGAGGAGCTTGTTCTGGAAAGTGGTGTTCTCCAGAACGTTTTAAACATTGCTGTAGCAAAGGCAGCAACCAGTGAAATGACAGCACAGAGCAATTTAAATAGCTGACATTTCATACCTGTACTCTGTTTAATATGAAATATAATGGTATTCTAGGAAATTTATAAGGCACTCCTGTATCTTTTTTTAATCGAAACTTTCAGGTTAACGCATTCTGCTGCCTTAACTTTACTGTATAGACTACAAGACATTTACCTAATGGATGAGATAGGAGTTCTGCTAAAAGCTGGTTGAAAAGTAGTGGGACCCCAGGCTGGGTGATCCCACAGTGGGAGTTCCCAGATCTCAGCAGCCTGCAGGAATACTTTCTGTGTAGCTCACATTACCAGTAGAAACCTCTTGTACAGAGACTGAGGAAGAAAGCTTGGAGGAGTAAGCTGCTCTCATCTTCATCTCTTACTTTCACAGGCAGGAGTGTAATCTAATTGTAAAACATATTTTTAAAGTAAATGTTCCACAATTTCTTGATGCATTTTTAAAACATACTCTTAAACTGAGAATGTTTGAAGGTTCAAGCACACAGGAATGTTACCTGAGTGACAGACTTCCTATTCTGAAAGGTTTTTTCATGTAAATTACTCCGTAATTACATTTCAAAACTGCATTGATTTCTTATATGTCAATAGTTATTAGAGATTAAATGTCCAATTCCTGTCAGCTAGGTGAGTATCTAAAGTTGGAGCTCTTCTGAAAGATTGTTTTTTCCAGATAGTCTTGGTTTTAGGATAGTTTCTTTTCCTTTTAAAATGCCCTTTCTACTCTCTGTCTCCCTTTAGCTAGCAGATCTCTTTTCTCTTATTTTCACTCCTCTACGGTGCTCTTCAGAAATGATTCAGTGAAGCAGCACTGGCCCCCTTGTACAAAATTCCCAGTGTACGTTGAGAATTTATCTTACTTCTGCTACGTGTTATAATTACAAGTTCCAATCAAAGTACATCTTTTGAGTTACAAGTTTGTGTCGTTGCTTTAGAAGAAATGCAAATGTTATGTATTTAACATGCAAATGAAGTGAAATAAATATAATGCATGAAGTCTGTATTCCATCTCAGAAGTAATTGTAATGTGTAATATGAATTCAGCAGCCAGGTTTGACAAGAGAGAAGGAACAACAATTTTTATTTACTGCAAGAGCACTCATCTCTGTCTGACCTCTCCTGGTTCTGGTGACTTTTAATGTAAATTGGGCACTCTGATTTCTATATATGACTACAGACACAGCTGTATTACCTTTGCTTTATCTCACTGGCATAGTCACAATCATCTTTACAACTTGATGCTTCTGCATGTAGTAGTGAGTACCTATTTGTGTTTAAGAACTATAGAAATGTTGTAAGTCAGAACTAATGTCTACTGTCTAGCAAATGATGCTTTGGGAAAGTGCTAGAAATAATAGGATACTACTGCAATAATTCCTTATTTGGTATACATCTGAGATTCTGGCACATTAGAAATTAGCAGAGGGTTGCACTGGGATGACTGTGCTCAAGAAGTACCAAAGGAGTTGTCCTCTGGGACTACCTGTTGGAATGCCCCTGTACTGCTGGCCTCCAAAATACATTGTGGCAGTGGATTCTGTAACTTACCTGTGCTTTCTGTAAGACACATTTTTCTTTTCCTTGTTTTATATGTGACATGAACAATTTTATTGGTGAACAATTGTCCTCCACTCACCTTCTTAAAGCCATTTTTTTTTTTATTTTACAGATTTTTGTCATTGCCTTCTTTATCTTCTTTTTTCTTTTTCTTTTTTTTTTTTGTTTCTTTTTCTTTTCCTAATTTATTTTGAATGGTAAAGTTATTCCAACCTTCTCATCATCCTTTCAAGTGTTCTATATCATAAGATGGGGTGAGCGTAACTTCACACATTATTTAAAATGTGGAATTACCTTGAATGCATAACAGCATGATTATATTAATTTGATTCAACCTCTGCAACCTACATGGCTTGTGATGTAGTACAGCAGAGCTTATTAATTACTGACTAGTTAAATATTGCAGGGAGCTTTTTGTAAGCAAATGAATTAAAGCATTGCCACTCGCATACAGGTTTCTTCAAGGTTTCGTTTGTAAATGAACCTAGGAACTGCATTATTCGTTTTAGTTTATTGGTAATTGTAATCTGCCCTTTACTGTAAGTTTTGTTCAAATCAGTCTGAGAACTCAGGGAAAATCGTCTTAAATTCTAATCAGATTTACTTTGATTTTGTTTAATTTTTTAAAAAATTTTCCAATCTGTTCTTGTGTCTCAGCCTTGCTCTGTTAGAAACTCCTTTCAGGACAAATGGTAGGCGATAGACCTCATCACTGTCTCTGCCATCTTAGTTGAAAAGTCTCCAGTACCTGATCAAAGCAATGTTTCACTGTCTGATATCAGTGAATATATGGACAGCTATCTTTTTGGTACCTGATATGTTTTAAAGTAAGGAGGAGGAAGAAGAAATAGGTCATAAAAATTGGGAAAGTAATTCTTATCTAAAAAATTCTCTGAAATCTAAGTTATATGTGTTACAAATATATTGACCAAAAAAATATAAATAGCTGAAACTCTCATCATCCAAAAGATGACAATCAGAGTAAGGAGAATGGTCATTTTATAATGGCACAAGCAATAAATGACCCTTTGTGTATATTTATGTGTTAGGAGTAAACTTTTAAAAGCAATCTGCCATTTCACAAGAGGCTAGTGAAACTATTTCATTATTGCAGTAATGTAATTAGAAATCTCATAAGCAATCAAGCAGCCAAATTTTGCACCAGCTGTAAGCAAGTAAAACAAAAAGTGACAAGTGGACCAGCAAGTAATGAATTACAATAACCCAGGTGAGAAATAAAAGACAAATGTATGAGTGTCTTGGCATTCCCAGGAGAAGTAATGTCTATAGGCTGGAAATGATCCTAGGACAGTAATAAAATGGCTTTGTAACATGATTAATATAGACATCAAAATCACACCTTGGAATAAAACCTAATTTTTTGTGAAACCTGAGACTTTAGGGGAGTATACTGGTGTCAGAGAGAACAATCTAGAATCTAGAAATGAGATATAATCTCTGTGTTTTGAAAACCCGATAATTAGGGGGTTTTTCTTCTGCCTACATGTAGTTTAAGAAAATTGAATGGTATCCAAACCCGTATATCATAGTACTGTTTGAAGAATGTGGAGTTAGAGATTGAGCGCCCCTAACCTCAGCTATATACAATGCAGGCTGGATTGAAGTATGCGGCCATAAGCTATTGGTTAGAGTCCCATCCTCTCTAAGCTTTGATGGAAGCAGATGCCTTACTCTGGGTGATTGAAATTAAATGAGATAAAGCCCACCCAGAGAATCTTAGTGAGCAAGTAATATATTTGTGTACTACTTTGGCATGTCAGAAGCTGAAGCTAATCAGTCCGACAACACAAGTGAATGATCTGCATGTGAGAGAAAAATAACAGTAATTTCTGAAAACATAATTTCTTTAAAATATCTATTTTCTACCTGAAATTGGTCCTCCAGGGCAATTATGAAAGAGTGTCCAAAATATGGGTGGATGAGTATCACTATCTGATTATTTTTTTTAATTAAAATATCTTTCAACAGCCACTCATGGTAAATATGTTTAGGAAATTTCCATTTTCAATTGACTTCGCAGGTCAAGTCCTGACCTTCCTGTGGAAAAAAATGTGTTCAGACATAGAAAGCTTGAATGATATTAGTGTCTCAGTTTTCAAAGGAATTCAAGAGACTAAAGAGCAAATTTATCAAACTGCAAGTCCTGAAAATGCAAAAGGAGCTGAATTTGAGCATCTCTCTGGAGCCGTTCTAATGCAGGTAAGGAGCCCAGTGTGAGATGTGCAACAATAACTCTACATTATCCATTTTTCTAAATCTCTGAACATTTTTTTTTTTTCTGAAAAAGGGGAAACATAACCCCCATTTTTAAAAAGGGAAAAAAAGGAAGACACTTGTGTCCTGGTTCTGGTGAGGATAGATTTAATTTTCACGAGGAGCTAGGACAGGTGAGCCAAGGTGGCCAGGGGCTATTCCATACCATGTCATGTCATGCTCACCATAAAAGGGGGGCTAGTCGGGCAGGGGCAGCTTCGGCGTGGCTCTGGAACGGGCTGAGCTTCCTGTAGGTCGTGGGATCGCTAAATTGCTTTCTGTTATCACCCATTGTGAATATCTGTTATCAGTACTGTTGATTGTTTCCTTCTCCCTTGCCATCCCAGCAAACTGTACTTATCCCAACCCATGAGGCTTTGCCTTTGTTTTCCCGTTCTCCTCCCCATCCCGCCGGGGGAGGGGTGAGCGAGTGGCACGTGGTGCTCAGCTGCCGGCTGGGGCTAAACCACGTCACCAGGGAACTACAGGCTGGTCAGTCTCACCTCCCATGCCTGGCAAGATCATGGAGCAGATCATCCTGGAAGCTGTGCTCAGGCACATAGAAAATAAGGAGATGATTGGTGACAGCCAACATGGCTTCACTAAGGGCAAATCATGCCTGACAAATTTGGTGGCCTTCTATGACGGGGTTAAAGTGTTGGTGTATAAGGGAAGAGCAACTGACATCATCTATCTGGACTTGTGCAAGGCATTTGACACTGTCCCACACGAGATCCTTGTCTCTAAATTAGAGAGACATGGATTCGATGGATGGACCACTCGGTGGATAAGGAATTGGCTGGATGGTCGCACTCAAAGAGTTGTCAACAGCTCAATGTCCAAGTGGAGAACAGTGACGAGTGGTGTTCCTCAGGGTTCGGTATTGAGACCAGCACTGTTTAACATCTTTGCGACATGGACAGTGGGATCGAGTGCACCCTCAGCAAGTGTGCCAATGATACGAAGCTGTGTGCTGGGGTCAACACACTGGAGGGAAGGGATGCCATCCAGAGGGACCTTGACAGGCTGGAGAGGTGGGCCCATGCAAACTTCATGAAGTTCAACAAGGTCAAATGCAAGGTCAAAGACATGGAACTGTTGGAGCAAGTCCAGACGAGGGCCACAAAGATGATCAGAGGGCTGGAACACCTCTCTTATGCAGACAGGCTGAGAGAGTTGGGGTTGTTCAGCCTGGAGAAGAGAAGGCTCCAGGGAGACCTTATAGCAGCCTTCCAGTACCTGAAGGGGGCCTGCTAGAAATCTGGAGAGGGCCATTTCTTATAATATATGAACTTGTATTAACAAATCAACAAAGCTGCTGCTGCAGTTAGTGCGTTTTTCTTTACCCATTCATGTTTTCCATGGTGTAGAGTTATACAAACATTGCAAAAATATTTACAACGTGTTAGCTCAAGCATACACATGCACATAAATTTATATAGACAGCCATACATACTTCATAGAATCATAGAATCACAGAATCATAGAATAGTTTGGGTTGGAAGGGACCTTAAAGATCATCTAGCTCCAACCCCCTTGCCATGGGCAGGGACACCCTCCACTAGACCAAAGGAACCAGATGATTTATGTGCATGCCCATAAGAAATGGCATCTATAATGGAGAAAAACAAAAATACAAAGACATATAGATTGGGACATGGGAGACCAATAAAAAAAAAAAAACCTGCAAGAAATGCCCTGGGCAACATGGAGTCAAGGAAGTACTAAATACTTAAGCAAGCTTTAATGCATATGTCCTCTGATTCAGCCTTCTAATATTGCTCCTTTGGCTTAATCTCAAATTTCTTTTTTTCTGGTTGTATCACATGTTGATTTGGACCTGGTAGGCTTTCAAAAGAGCCTTCATTTCCTAGGCTATAATCTTAGTCTCAAGTAGATAAATATTGTGGTGAGTTGTTAAGAATAAGTGTCATTTGGAAGAGATAAAAATGTTACAGGGAGAACATTTTCAAAAAATGGAAATATTTCTGCATGACATCACTTTGACATCCTCCAGCAAGAGAGGAACAACAGTGCTGGGACAGCATTCAAAAACAAGTACGCCATATCCTTAAGGAGCTAGGCAATTTGTATGTGATATATCCTTTTGTGCAAGTGCTGGGCTCCTCCCTTAACTTCAGACTTGTCACCATCTCCAATTTAGGTGTGAAATAACATAAATAGATTTTCTATTGCTGCATGTCCACAGAAGTTAGTTTTAGTCTTCCATTTAATTCACAGTGACTGAAGTTCACTCTTGTAGAGAGGGGGAGCATAGGCTTGCATCGCCTAAAACCTTGATATGAAGGTGATTTGCACTCATGCTGCTGATCAAAGGAGATGTCCACATGTTAATACATAACGAAAGAGTTCTTAATGATGTATATTTTCCATGGCTGATCCAGGATTGCTTCCACAAAGGCAAATTCCAACATGCACTCTTTTCTTCAAATTCTGTCTTCCAATAGTCCTAAGAAGATGAATATGTTAATACATTAATATAAACCTCTAATATTTTTAGTCTTAAAAATGTCTAACCTATACACTATGTACTTTATTTGTATTAAAGTGAATATGTTATTGTGCGTATATGTGTTGTGCCTGTCCACACATTATTTGGGCATTCTGAAAATGCAGATTCTATATACTACGGTGAGTTGCGATCTGTTCTCTTCACACTAGCTGATTCCGTGATTTTGCACAAGCAGAAAGCTGATCTCAGAATTCAGTCTGCAATGTCACTTGCCTTCCCTTCCTTGTATTGATACTGGAAAATCCCACCAACGTGTGGTCTAGAATTGCTTTTCACCCAGGCTGGTGGTGGTATTCAATTCCCTAAAGGGGAAAAAAACATTTTGGAGTTACTGACTTAGACCTGTTTTGACCACTTCATACAGCTCTTTAAATGTCTCTTGCTTGCTTCCCAAGAATAAGTTTGTTGTATAACGTATTTTTAATAAGTCGCTTCAGCAGCTGTGGCTGAAGCTGTAACTACAGCTCTGGGCTGTAGCTCAGAGCAGCTGATTTGCAAGTTCTGTTTGAGAGACAAAACCAGTACAAACTAAGTAGAGGGGAAGCTGTCATCTATAATGTATATTAAAAATATAATAAATTCAATTAAAATAAGGTGGTATCAGATCTGTTTAATCTCAGGAATTCTTGACTTGTTTAAAAGCTTAAGCCACACATACTAAATGTTCTTTTAAAAGGTGTGTCATTACTGTATGATTTTAATTTTCTGACATTAATTGATCCAGACTAACTACCGTCTGCCAAATTTCAGTTTGAGAGATAGTGCCTTGTTTATTTATTAATTTACTACAAAACATCAAAAATGCCCAGCAGGCTACCAAAAGCAATGATCAATCACATCTAATCCTAGATTATGAAGTTGATTTTATTTCCCTCCCTTCCTCCTCTCACCTACTTTTATTTAATTTCTTGAATGAGCTGCAGTGTAGGAACTGCCTGGAACATTTCTATATATACACAACAAGCGTTCCCACCTTTCAGTGGAATCAGGATTTCTGATCTCAGCTGCAGATCCAGCCACCCTTCAGACATACCCAGGACAGCATTTTGGGAAACAACAGGCAGAATTCTGCCATCGTATATGCCATTTTGCTTTAATACCTCAGGTTTAAGTCCAGAAGGAGGACTATAACTGCTGAAGAGGCAAAAAACTCATCAGTTTCTGTTTTAAACTAAAAGACTAGTTATCACATCCCAAAAAAGTTTTTTTATCTAGATTTTAAGACCTCAAGGTAGAGTATTGTTTAAAAACTGCTGATAAAGAAGTAGTGAACACTACGGGTTAATAAGCAGATTTATATTGGTTTAGGTGACATCTACAAATCACCTCCTAGAATACCTATCAGATGAATGAAAAACTGAGGAATTAAAAGGTTAAAATAAGATGATTATGACAGATATTAAGTCATGCATCCATCTGCCTAGTTAATGATAATCCAAATCATTGAACTGAATTCTTACTGCTAAATTTTTGAATATTCTAAGTGATGATACAATTGACTGATAATAAAATGAGTTAGTCAAATAGAAAAGCAGAAGGAAGCTTTTATATAGGTGGCCATATCTCAAATTAGCTGTTATGTTTTCTACTTCAGGTTTTAACTTGATTAGGACAGTGATACTACATCTGTTTGGATGTATTACTGAAAAATTGTGAATCATACTTCTAACTAATACAGAACCCATAGCTATACACAGATCAAATATGTATGAAATGACTTATTTAAACAGATAAAGATAAGAAGAACAGATGAAAATGGTGGAAAAGAGGGAAAAGGTTGTCATGGCTTACATATAAATAACCAACAGAGCATTTAAGTGCTAAAGGTAGCTGTTACAAAAGCTGTGTCATACAGATAGAAGTTTCGTAACTGAATTTTGAGCATGATAAAAATCTTAATTCATGACTATTATATGATCCACAGCAAGAACATTCATAGAAGAACTACTTACGTCAATGTTTCTTGTTTTCTTTTATTGCAAGCATAACATATTCCTTAACTTAGGCTAATCATGATCCTTTTTAAAGGTAGCTATTTTTTTGCCTTGTAGCCTAGAAGGACTGTTTCAAGATTTTACTTCTTTGATAATGAGAAGTTTCCTTCTAATGTTTTCTGACTTCATAATATTGAAAGAAAACGTAAAAAAGAAAAGGAAAAAAAACTTCAGAATTTTATATGTTGCGTAGATTAATCTAGAATATAGCAATGCCACAATTGCTTCATTTTCTTGGCTGAAATAGGAAAAAAAAATTCTCCAAATCGTTTCTCTAATGTGTAGAATTTTAGATTCAGTAGCACAAAATGAACCCATTGAACAGCAGATGATAGGATGTGGTCAAATCCGAAAAGGCAACTCAGTTCTCCATTCTGACCTATAAAACAAAATGGAATTAGCGTGAACTTCAGTGCCAAGATGCTGGATGTGACTGTGTTAAATGTACTTTTTGAAGGAATTTACCCATGGCTATATAATGAAAAAGGACAATCAAATCATTGGTAAATATTTTGTAGAGATCAAAGTTTGCTTATAAGTATTCAGAACTGGTTTCATTTGAAATGTTCCAACAAGTCTTACAGCTGAAATACCCATGAACATACTTACACTTATATATGTATACAGAGAGGGAGAGTTCAGAGCACATTTGACATAGATGACACGGAATAGTATATATATACACAAATATAAACATACATGTCTGCAGTAGACTTATTTACATGTGGTACCCAAAGTGTGCAGACAACAGAGTGGTAAGCTCGGTGCCCATCAGTACTCTGCTCATACACAACTCACACACATTTCATCACTGAGCCTTTGACTGACTAAGAAGCACACTAGCAGCCTACCAAGTCATGCCCTAGCATGTCTTATTCTTGTCTGTATATGCAATAAATTTTATTTTAAAAAACACCTTCTATTCAAAAAAGAATGGTATAAAATGAACACTTTACAGAGGAAAAAAAATGCCATGAACATCACTGTACACTACTGTGGCTGTGACCCTGAGCATTTGCAGGCATACGCTCAGTTTTATTATAGTATGTCTTACTTTTAGCTTTTATTGTGAATTTTCTATCAATGCTCTTCTGAGACTAAAAAGGGCTTTCAGCAAAATCATTTTTGATCAAAAATATCTATTTTCTTCAGAAAAAATAATCTTTTTGCGCTAGAAATTCAAATGCACAAGTCTAGTACTTTAATAGTGTGACATAATTGCAGTATTTTTTGGGCACTCTGTTCATGCTTAGGTCTTCCATATCTCCACAACTCTGATAATACGCCTGATGCAGTTGCTAGTTGCTCATTTCAGCAACCTGCTAAGGAAAAAATCCTGGTGCATCACTGCAGCTATAGTGTTACCAGGGAGTGTAAGTAGTGGATGGTAATAAGATTGAGACACCCAAAAATTCCACTTCAAGGACAAAAAGCAGCATTTCTGATTTCAGGGTGTCTTGGGTTTTAGCTGAAAAGTTCCTCTTCCCTTGCCATTTTTTTAACTGAGAATGAACATGATCCATTTGTGCAGTACAAAAGATGGAAAAAGGAATAGTTTCCTAAATAACCAGATTACAATTTTACTGTTCATTTAAGTTAAAGAACCTGTTTTTGTATAGTCTAAGCCTAAATTTATTAGCCTAAAGACTATGACGGACTATGCTTTAGTTTCTACAGACTTAGAGATATCTGTGAGTAATGTTGATAGTCTAGTTCTCCAAAAGTTTCACAGAGTGATGAGGAATTGTTTCTCTTAGCATTATTTGTTAGCATCCCTTTTTCTTGTTTTTGGTTCAGCACTGGTCTTACATCAGGGCAAGCAGTGACTGTGCAGATTGCTAGTGAAGAACAGAAAATAACTGCATTGCTGACACCAGCATCCTCCTTTAAGGAGGACCTTTAAGGAGTGAGACCAATGGCTTTAAAATATAAAACTTTGGACCTTTACAGAACAAAGGACTAAGTTTCTATGTTCTGCACATGAAATGTGCATGAAATGGACCAACAGCAAGGTAGAAAGATTGGAAACTGCAGTTATCTGTCTTAATTACGGTATGTAAATGCATTTTCTTTCATGGCCCTACTTTTTACAAATTTACAGATTTACAAATTGGTAAGAAATGATAAGTTATCAGCCTTTAGTAAACCCTCAATGCATTCATGTCTCTCTCACTTATACATAATTTCTTCTTGCTAAGTCCCCTGTGTTTTATTTGAGAGTTGCCTTATTTATTGTGAGCCAATAATGCATTGAATTGTGTGTGCACTGGCATATTATCTTGTTGAACCATTCAATTAAATATGATAATGTTGAACACACTGACATAGTTAAACACTCAGGTGAATGAGCAATTCACTGTGAAGTGCAGAAAGATTTTAAGTCATCTGTGTGCCTTCAAGCAATCTGTTTTATGTAAAAGAACACTTCAGGATTCAACAAATGATGTATGTCTGAAAAGACAAAAATATTGCAACTTTCAAAACATAGCTCTCATAGCTGAAAACTAAACCCCTAGATAAAGGACAGAACTGAAGCACACTACCTTATTGTGTGAGTAATAGGCACTGAAGTGAGATGTTACAGTCTACTTGAAATCGTAATTTGAATTATCAACAGTATTTTGGCCTATAAACATTTTCATTCTGGAGTAAAGTTACACTAGATCTATCTGTCATGACCCTACATTTCTGGAGAATACCCTACTGTAGAGGGCTGAGATATTTTCTCTGAGATAATGTAAAATAAACATGTCCCTAGGTGAAACTTTTGCATCTAAACCAACCTAATTCTCCATTGAAGACAGTACCTGTGAAACTTAATGAGAAACTAGTGGTACATGCTCAGTACATGGAGTTTCAAATGCTTATGACTAAATCACATCAAAACCAATTTTCTCCAGAACACTCAAAAGCACTTCTCCTTAGTGCTGTTTTCCTGCCAAATTTAAACTTTCATCCCCCAGCTGTTTTGGCTGTAGAGTGATTATAAAAAAAAATTCATGGTAATTGTTTACTGTCAAGAGTGTCTTTTCTCAGTTTATACATGCTTGAAAAGCCTAATCTTTTTCCTCCTTCAAACTTTAGAAACAAATGCAAAAACTACAGGCAAAGTCAAACAAACAAACAAATAAATAAATAATCCTGAAAAAATCAAACACATATTGGTCAAAACTAAAAGTTTGAAAATTTCAGCCTGAGTTGAAAGGCTCAAGAATTATTGTATACTGATGTCATCAGGTTAGAATACAAACCATTATTCAGTTTGATACTCAGTTATTACTTCTATTGCTATTGATTATTTTACTACTGGAGGAGTGCTGGATGGAATTCAATTGACAGAACCACTGGTTCCCCAATTTTTTTTAAACAAAGGATAAGATATCTCAAAGAACTTACAAAGATGCCATTTGAAAATGGGACACAGGTTTTAATTTCACTTAAAACTGTGGGAAAAAAATTATTCAAATTTAAATCTCAAAAAGGGTTTACTTAATGGTGCAAGGTCCATGACTATTTTATAACTTTTCTAAGAAGCAAAGGAAATCCGTAGTTTTAACATAAAACATGAAAGGAAACATGATGTTCCTGACTACATATTGCTGAAAGCATAGAATCATAGAACCATGAAATGGTTGGAAGGGACCTTAAAGATCATCTGGTTCCAACCCCCCTGCCATGGGCAGGGACACCCTCCGCTAGACCAGGTTGCCCAAAGACCCATCCAACCTGACCTTAAACACTTCCAAGGATGGGGCATCCACAACCTCTCTGGGCAACCTGTTCCAGTGCTTCAGCACCCTCATACTAAAGAATTTCTTCCTAATATGTAATCGACCCTCCTTCAGATTAAAGCCATTACCCCCTGTTCTATCAGTACATGCCCTTGTAACCAGTCCCTCTCCAGCTTTCCTGTAGGCCCCTTCAGGTACTGGAAGGCTGCTATAAGGTCTCCCTGGAGCCTTCTCTTCTCCAGGCTGAACAACCACAACTCTCTCAGCCTGTCTTCATGGAAGAGGTGCTCAGCCCTCTGATCATATTTGTGGCCCTCCTTGCTCCAACAGGTCCATGTCTTTCCTGTACTGGGGACCCCAGAGTTGGACACAGTAGACCAGGTGGGATCTAAATGCTTTATGCAAGTCTCATATTCCAAATGAAACCTCCAGTGAGGTAGGACTCTATACAAATAACTTCAGCCACAATGAAAACTTTGAGTTATTACTCGTCTCTCTTTGCCATAATGTTTCTTTTTCTACAGAGAATGTTTTCCAACATCTTAGATACAGGGCAAGAGATCTTCATGTTCATCCAACATTTCAAGGCAAACTCAGGAAAAAGAAGAAAGAATTTAGTCTTAGCACATAGTTTCTAAGCCTCTAAAAGCAGGTGCATTTATTTTCCTAACCTTTTTGTATTTGTAATGGAAAACAACTTTTCTGCCACTATAATATAATCTACTTTTTGACCATTTGGCCATATATGAACATTTCTGTGATAGTGAAGACCTTTCCCCACTCCTTATTCAACAGCCCTTGTTCCCATGCAATCTTTCTTAGTAATGCAAAACCTGGAAGGAACTTGGGGCTAAGCATCTGAACTTGCTTTAATTTGAAGGTTATACTAATCTTGGGGAATATGCTGACATCAGTCACTTCAGATATAACCCCTGCATAAGTATGATGGAAAAAGGTTCCACATAAATACATGCTGCAATAAGAAAACAAGTTTGCAAACAATCTTAGGAAGAGGATGCTTTCTTGAGGTGTTGAGGGGAAAAGAAAAAAAAAAGAAAAAGGAAAAAGTGCATTAACCAAAACATTGCATAACTAAAGGATTCATGCAATAGAGATCATGTCAACAAAGACTGTGCTTATAAAATTAAAAGCCATTTCAATTCAAGTTCACTTAACTAAGACTATATGCAAAATGTACCAGTAAAGCCCTTACTTTTGCGGTTTATAATTTGTAATATCATAATGCCCAGGAGTCCCAGTCACAGAGTAAAACACCATTGTGCATCATGTTGTGCGGCCAGAGAAAGAAAATGTATTTTAATACTGCTGCTGATAAATAAATGTTACAGAATCACAGAACTGTAGGGGTTGGAAGGGACCTCTGGAGATCATCTAGTTTTTCCTCATATTCAGATGGAACTTCCTCTGTTCCAGTTTGTGCCCATTGCCCCTTGTCCTGTCACTGGACACCAAGTATGGATAGATACCAACCAGTGAAAGTACTCATACTTTTAGCAGAGGTGTGTTAGGATCCTCAGATAGGAACCTAGGAATCATTATATTCAACCAAAATGACAGTCCACTACTATGTTTCTGAGGGCACTACACGCCCTAACAAATGGTGTAAGAAACAAAAGAAAGCCCTCCAAATTTCATTAGGAAATTAATAGCTATGCATTGTTTCCCACATAATCATATTTCCATATTTACTTCTTCTGATATCCTCTCAATAATTTGACATTAGCACATGTAGTTCTGTGCTGCTGTTTTGCCTATTGTTGCTTTTCTTGTATAATGCTCATGCTTAATGTCTCTGGCTTCAGCGTCTGCTGGCTAACTGTATGTCCTAGGAAAGGATTGAGCAGGATTTGCAGATGAATGTACTAGAGCCACAGAGAGAGATTTAATTGATGGGCTTTAATTTCATTAGTTTACCACTTAAGGAGGGGTATAATAAGCTACAACTAATGGCAGTATGCCAAGCATTTGTTTGGAGTTTGGTGCTAAGTTAGAGGTTCCTACCTTGGTGGACCTGTGATCAATCTCTGTGAGCCACCCCTTTGGTTTTCAGCTTGAATTTGCATTCTTGTGCCATCTCCTCACAGAAGAGGGTTACCATGGATGGATTCCAGATCCTCATTTTTCCATGCCACTTCTAACCAGCTAGCAGTAATAGAGAAGGATTTTTTTTGTGATCCTTAAATTAATGATCAGGCAGACCTACAGCACCACATAAGAGTGAAAGAATGAGAGAGAAATTCCGTTGGTACATTTTTTATTATGGAATCCCAAGATTTATGTAACCACTTTAAAATATTTCAGCCATTTAAAGTAGTGTGTGCAGTTTGGGGCTGCCCAGCACAGGAAAGACATCATTAAGGTACTGGAGCACTTGCCCCATGCAGAAAGACCGAGGGAGCTCAACTTTTCCAGTGTGGGGAAGAGGTAGCTTCAGTGGCACTACCAGTAGCCCACAGTGTACCTATGGGGTAGTAATCAAGAAGGTTGAGCCAGGCTCTTCACAGCAGCACATTGGTTGGAAGATGAGAGGCAAGAAGTAAAACTGAAATAAGAGAGGACATGAGGAAATTTTTTTTCACCATGAAGACAGCAAAATAATAGAATAGGCTGCTTGGATAGGCAGCTTCCATCCTTGGAGGTTTTCATGACCTGGTGGGACACAGCCCTGAGCAACCTGGTTTGACATCAGAGTTGACCCTGCTGTAAGCTGAAGGTTGGGTTAGAGACCTCTTGAGGTGTCTTCCAACCTGCATTTTCCTATGATGCTATGACCTGAAAGGGAACACCTTGGAAGTATGTTCCCATGCTAACAGTCCCACTGAAAACTGGCACAACACAGAACTTATTCAATATTTGAGCTTAAAGAGCTAAACAGCATAGGATAATAATTAGAAGTAGAAATTATAGGCTAAAGCTTATTATATTATATAATTTTTATTTTTTTTTTTTAATAATAATTCTTGTGCTGGAGATAGGGACAGGATAGGCAGACATAGCTATGTTGTATTCCTTCAGGGTACCTAACTGCGCTTGTAGATACAGCAGCTTCTTTAGATCTAGCACCATTGGTCAGTGCAGGCACATCTAAAAAAATGAGATTTCTGAAGGCGTAAATGCCTATTAGTCACGTAGTGCTCTTTGAATTTCAAGGAGTCAGGTGCCCAGATGAGATTTATGCCCTCAAAAATCTGCATCTTGGCCCTCTGAGAAACTGAGATAAATGGTCTTATGCTTCCAAGGCATTTAGACAGTCATGAGAACTTTATCATTAGGCTTTAAGATAATAAGTTTTTACAGTATGTGAAAATTAAGCATACTGCATTATAAGTTTAGCATGATGATGAGGAAGGATGTAAATTCATAAATGAAAAAAAAATAGACTGTTTTAAGTTCATTATGAATTTAAAATGAAAGAAAGCATTGTATTCCATTTTTAGTGCCAGTAATTTATTTTTGGTGCTGTGGAATATTGCATAAAATGTGTTTTCAAGAATGGTTATTTGGACTTGATCTTCCTCACTGGAACTTCAGAAAGGACCAGCTTCCTGCCTGATGATGATTAGCACAGAATATAGTTTGCTGTTTGATGAGGGTCCGTTATAGCAGCTTTACAGACTGTTTTTTCAGTCTATTGCAAGCAACTATTGCCTGTCAAAAACCAAGACAGATGTAACATAGAAGGATGTAGAATTAACTTGAACAGCTATGCAAATATACTTTGATAGGAAACAGTTTTCGGCTTCTTTTGTCTTGTTTTTCTCTTCTCTTTTTTTCTTTACTCCATGCTGCAGTGTTGGCTCATGGATAGCTAGATGCAAAATGAGAGTGACATGTTGGACACATGGATATCAAGGATGTGGTTTCCCTAGCAACAGTAACCACATAAAAGGTCTCAGAACTTACTCATGGGACATTTCAGTTTTTCACATAAAATGAATACTGGTGGTGAATATGATTGGTTCAATAGAAGTACAGTGAAAGTATCACACGACTATAACATAATAAAGTATTAGACTCTTCTATTTTCTGAAATCAGATACCACACAAGAAGATTATCTTTCTATGATGGGAAAGAGATTCTTGAGGACACAAGAGGCATTAAATCCAGCAGCATTTTGCTGCTTCAAAAAGTTCGTAATTATTTAGCATTAGACTTAGCTAAAATTACAAATAGATGATCTATGTCAGCAAGAGGTGAAACAGCATCAAAATCTACATGCAATCAGACTGACTCAGATTAAAGCATAGCACAAAAGCTGCATGTATCTCAAAATTTTGGTCTAGAATTGTTTCAGGGTTTTGCAGCATTTAGCTTTACTTCATCTATAAATACAGCAAACAGACTTGCTAAAGACAGAGCTGTTGATAGAAAAGTCATGTAGTAGGGTTAAAGAGCAGGAGTACAGTTATGAATTGAGATCTGGCA